>NW_006287953.1:439692-509299 GCF_000327345.1 Myotis davidii | reverse complement strand
CACTCTTTCTCTTACCCAACCCACTGTGGCTGTGCAGTAGATTGAGTCCCTAGACCACATGAAGCATGGTTCTACCTCAGGGCCTTTGTACTTGCTGTTTTCAGACTCAATCTTAGTTTTCTTTTTCCTTTTCTCCTCTTCCTTTCCCCCTACCAGATATGTAAGTTTTAGGAGCTAGGCATTACAGGTGAGCAAAGAAGGAACAAGGTGGGTGGTGGCTTAGCACCAGGCCCTTCCATCTCAGCTTCAGTTTTGTGTCTGGTACCCACGTTCAACCCCAGCTTCAGATCCAGCCTTCAAGTTAGGAAACAGACTGACCATGGACTGGCCTGACATTCCCACCACCATCAATGGCTGGCTCCTCTTCCCTGCCCCTGAAGGAGAGAGCTGGGCCACTTTCCAGACACATCCCAGGCAATGGGCCCGCTCTGTGGACACTGCCAAGAAGCGAGGAGCCTCAGGAAAGTCACAGACATAAACAAGATAAAGCCTGTGACCTTCCAGGGCACTTGGGCCTATGGACCAGAGAACTGTCAATGGCCCAGCTCATCCTGATAATAGAAGCTAAAACATTCCAGGAGATGTATTTGTCTCTGAGCCCAATGGAAGGGCAAAGGCTGAGCATCCTTAGAAGCTTGGGGTGCGGGGAGAGTGGTGTTAGAGAGAATGCCTCTGGGAGACTTTCTCCAGGGCGTGGAGCCAGCCACACTGCCCTTGCTGTCCCTGAAGACCAGACATTGGGCAAGGAATTCGGTCTAGTTCAACCCTGCCTATCTGGCACTGCTAGGGGCACGGGTGCTGCAGGAGATGTAAGAGCTACATCCAGATCTCTAGGGGCTCACAAAGGCTGAACAAGGCATGGATGTCCATAACCAACATGGAAAACAAGAGGGGGCAAAGGCCAGGCTTTAGAGCTCTGAGGAAGGAGACAGTGGTTCTGTCTGGGGTCATGGGAGTCCAGGAATATTTCAAGAGGGGAAAAAAGGCCCCTATGTGAGGCTGCGAGTGTCTGGTGTGATTTAGAGAGGTGGGGAAGGCAGGGCCAATTCTCTGGGGCAGAGAAATCAGGGTTCTCAAAAGCCCAGAGAATGCATGCACGTTCAAGTTAAGGCCCCTGAACAGTTGCAGAGGGGGATGAAGAAGGAAAGGCAGATCCCAGTGGGAATAAGAGGGGCCTTGACCCCTAGGAAAGAGTTTGGACTCTATCCTAGAGGCAATCAGAGCTTGGGGCGTCTCACCAGCAGGGCAGGAACAGGCCAACTGGGCTGTACATGGTGCATGGGGAGTAGACTGTGGCGAGTTTGTGATATTCCAAGTAAGAGATGATGAGGCCTGGGATCTGGCAGCAGCCATGGCATTGCTGGGAAACATTGCTGATTTTTTTCTTTCTCCTCTTCTGAGATGATCATGCGGGTCTCGCTCATCCCTGCTATAAACCTGCACGGTGCCCCCCACCAGCTCATCCTGTGGATGAGCACACTTGCCCCAGGGCAAGAGCTGAACTCAGACTGAGACTGTGCTTGCAGAGTCCCTGTCCTTTCCAGTGTCCTCTACTGTTCTTCCCGACACGGGGCAGCTCCTGACTCCAGTAGGGCTGGAATAATAAACATGCTGGCCTGTAGCAAAACTTGGCATTTTATTATGTTTTTATCATATTGGGTGCAGTCATCAAACGGAGCAAAGTCCTCCTTAAAATCCCAAGAGCTTCGGTGCCAAAAATAAGGCTCCAGTTTTTTCCATTCACGTACAAGTGTATTTGCACGCACAGGCACACATATGGAGGGTGCACGTGCACGTGTGCGCGCACACACACACACACACACATAGCCTCCAAGTTTTTCCTGAGGGCCCTGAAGAATTATTTTTCAGGAAATAGGGCTAGTGGAACAGGACTTTCCTGGAGAACAAATCAAATGGATTGTCAAGTTTGGGGTGGAGAGCCCTCTAAGTTTCCCGGGGATCAATGCTGGCTGGGCGCCTACTGAGGGGTTACTGACTAAAAGTACAGCTCCTCATGTGTGGATAGCCGACTTTTATGCGCCAGGATCCCACTAGGGAGTTCATGGTCTACTGGGGAAGAGGACCATAAAAACAGGAAATTATAGCATGTCAGTACAATGACAACATGGAGTAGAGAAGCAAGTACCAAGTCTCCAGGTAAGTTGAAGGTGGTACTACCTCTGTCCTGAAGGTGCAGGGAAGATTTGCTGAAAGAAGTATCAACTGATCTGGGATTTGAAGGATGAATAGGAGTTTTATTTTTAGGAAGTAGCTTTTAATTTTACCAGTTTATTTTCTGTCTAGAGAGTGAAGAAGAGGAATCAGAGGAAGGGGACTTACCCATACTTACATACACAGTATTTGTCTACGTGCACTAGATGCTTTGTACACATTTGCACATTTTAATTCTCACAACAGCCCCATGAGATGGGGTTTTCGCAGTGAGAAAAGTTAGGATCAAAATGGGTGGGTTGAGTCATTTCCCCAGGGTCACGCTGCTAGCCAGTGCTGAGGCCAGAAACCCATCCCAGCACTTTTGGCTCTGACTCCTTGGCCCGTTCCCTGCTGCTGGCTTCTGTACCTGACAGGAGGTAAACATTAATGGAGTCCATTTGTGGCAAACTATGCACTTTTTGAGATAGAATGATGCTAAATCATTAGAAACTGATTTAGCAAATGGCCTTCTTCAGAGTTAACCCTGCAAAATCTCTTCATCTACTCACAGAAGCTCTGAGTCTCAAAGTGGTGTCCTGTCTACCTACCCAGTCCTCAGCCCTGCGATATGAGCGGGAGGTCCCTCGTCAGGTAAACCAGGGGTAGTCTATTCATGAATATTCTGGAGACTCAGATGTCAGCTCTCACCCTTAGATCAGATGCCCCACATATGCCCAGCCCTCGGATCAGCCCCAGACTAGTGTCTATCTAACCCCTTCCTGCCTGCCAGTGAAAGGCCAGCCCAGCCTTGTTAAATCTGGAGATGATTGGGAAGAGGCAGTTAGAACTGAGAGCACTTTCAGTGAAGGTCTGGATGTGGACGCACACGGAGGATGGTCAAGCTTGACCAGGCTATGGAAATGCCACTTCCTATGTGGTATAAACCTCAGGCTGTGTGCCTTTGGACAATTATGTTACCTCTCTGTGCCAAAGGGGTTTGCATGTGCAAACGAAATAAGAACACAGGATAACTACTTCAAAGGACTGTTGTGAGGAATAAATTGGATAATGCATGTAAACCTCAGTGCCTGGTGCCTGGTGACACCTCAGTAACGTGAGCCTTTTCCCGCGTCACAGTGACTCTTGGCCTTGTTGCCGTTGTGGCTACTGTTGTCATTCAGAAGGTATGTATCGCCAGGTATGTCTCCTGTGCTGCTTCTTTTCCCCAGTCTATTCATTAATATTCCGAAGACTCAGTCAGAGGCCGTAGCAACATGTCAGGCTTCAAACTAATCAAGTCCCTGTCACTCCAAATGAACTTTTCTCGCTGATTCTCAAATGTTTTGCATCTTGCCACCGGGTGCATTTTCCCACATAATGAAGTTTGGGCAGCCCTGGCTGGCCACTGCCAGCTCCTGCCTGGCCCCCAAGTGTGACATCCACACAGCTGTTCCCAGGCACTGCTCTATGAGGTGCCTTCATCATCTGTCTGCCTTCTCATTGCAGGGGTGATGCAACCCTAACAGATGAACTTGATGTCCTTATAATTCTGCATCCACAGCACATGCCATTCTCCTTCAACACATTTGGAAGTTCTACTTTGTGAAGACCATCACTTATTTTGAACTGGAAGAAAATAATTTATTTGGTCAAAAGTTGTGTTTTTCCATCAAGGACACCTATTTCCCTTTTGCAATGAGACATGGGCCTGCTGATGCCCCATATGGTCTGCTTTCCAAAGTCATTCCAGTAGGGAGTGGGCTTTCTTCCTCCATTTATTTCAGTGAACTAACCCAGCAAGCAAGAAAAGGAGTTCAAAAATAACCACTTAAATAAGGTGAAAGGCAAAGAGGCAGGTGTGTTCTGGTGTTTCTGAAAGAACCATACGAATGGACCCTCATCTGATGGAAAATGTATTCAAATTCTTCCTACCATGGAAATAAATGTTCTAGGAACTCCTCTGAAGGCCTGGGCCCTGGCTCTCGGAAACCCTGCTGGAGTTCCCAGTGCCACCATTACCCAACTAAGAGGGCTTCTGGGCATTTTTTTTTTTTAGCTCCCAGCGCTGGGTCATCTGAGGCACCAAACATAAGGACACCTCTTAGAGGCTGAGATGTTGACAGTGGCAAGCCAGAGGATCCAAGACCCTGAATGAAGCTGCAAAATTTTAGGCCCTGGGAGGTTATTCTTGCAGAGACCACCATGGCGCGTCCCTCCCCCCTTCCACCTTTCACAAACCATTTCCAACAGATGTCAAGTTCTTGGATCTGGAAGGCATGACTTCTAAGCTACCTCTTCAGGTCTGTCAGTGATGAGCTTGCAGACCAAGGAAGCTGCCTCACACCTTCAGACATTCTCAGTAGGACAAAGAGATAGTAACTTGCTCAGTGTCACACAGTAGAGAGTCGCAAAACCGGGCTTTGAACCCAAATGTGTATGACTTCCCATGAGGTCTTTCTGCTCTGTTACTCCAAGGAAGGCAGGCTTGAGCTGCTGAGATCCTGGTAGAGACCTACTTTCCCCATAGCCCCAGACTCTGCAGGTTACAGCCAGATCCCCTGATATCTGCTCATTTCCAGAGCACTTCTTCAAATGCCTGGCTTGCTGCTGGGGGGCCTTTGTGTCCCTAAGCATTCCTGACACTCAGGCACACACTGGCAAAGGAAAGCTGGGTTCCAGTTCCCACGTTGGACAGACCCCATGGAAGCTATTTAAAAGTGTGGAAAGAAGCCGAAACCGGTTTGGCTTAGTGGATAGAGCGTCGGCCTGCGGACTGAGGGGTCCCAGGTTCGATTCCGGTCAAGGGCATGTACCTTGGTTGCAGGCACATCCCCAGTGGGAGATGTGCAGGAGGCAGCTGATCGATGTCTCTCTCTCATCGATGTTTCTATCTATCTCTCTCCCTTCCTCTCTGTAAAAAAATCAATAAAATATATTTTAAAAAAAAAGATTTAAAAGTGTGGAAAGAAAATGAAAAAGCACTGAGGCTTCGCTCCCAGGGAGAGTGCACCACAGCTCACACCTCCCACAAGGGCTGGGGACTGCATTTGTGTTTAATAACAACTTTGATCCCTCTGCCAGCGGCAGTGGTCATTGAGAAATCCTGACATAAAGAAGGTATCAGGGAGATAAAGTTCTGCAAGCGATGATTACCAGCACTTAAGTTCTCTTTTTGTTGAAAGGAAGAATCCCAGATTGAACAGTGCATTGAATGATATGACAAGCAAGTACTTGATCCCTGTCCAGCTGGAGGGGGATTGTACCCATCAGCAGCTTTTTAGCTAAGGACGTCTTTATATTTCCCTTCTTTGTCTGGGCCTCTCTCGTTCTTCCTTTTACTTCATGTCAGCACTATATAGTAGGTATGCCAAGTGGTTTTGAAATTTAAATTACAGTCTCTTTTTCAGATGTTATTGGAAAGAACATGTAATTTATAACCACGTGTTAGGAGTACAGGATGTTCATGGTCCACTGCCAATTTTTCTTTTGTAAAGTTAATAAAACTTTCATAAAACACTTATACACTTGTATATTTCATGGTAAAGATTTTTTTTTTATCTCAAAGGCTAATGTAAAGATTTATTAAAACCATTTTTTTGTTAAGAGGAGTGTCAATAGTTTGCAGCTGAGTGTAATTTCGAATCCGTGGAAGATGCCGGTCTGATGGAAAATGACAGTAACAGCTTTGTTGATTTAGCACTAAAAATAAAGGAGCCTTTCAAACGCGAGAATGCTCTAATATCCAGAGTGGGCTAGGACGCACTCGGCCGATGGAGCCGGCCACCAGCACTCCAGGCCTGGCAGGAGCAGAGCAGGACTGGATGGAGCCCAGGTGGGAGGGGGAGCAGCAGCCTCCAGGGATTAGCCAGCAGGAAGGCTCTTATTGGGGAGGGAGGGAGGAGCAAGGAGGAGTGTCTGGGACTTGCATTGGCTTCTTGTGGCAGGAAACTCGGGGATCTGCCTGTACCCACAGGCACTCCTCACCCTTCTAGTCCTCCCTGGGCCCAGGTTTTTCATGAAGGTCAAGGGCTACATACAATAAACTAGTGTGCTCTGCATGGGCCTTTCCACTTCACCTCCCTGCCCCCCGCCATCACCCCAGGATCCTGAAAGACTCTCTTCTGATGATTTCTTTAACTGGCAAATGGGTATTTCTCTTGTGTGGGGTTGAGCCTTGGGTCTGCTGCAGAATTCAATGCTTTGGTGGTGTAAATAGACCTCCCAGAGTCTCTGTTTTCTTCTCCATGAAATGTGGGGGGTAGGTCCTACCTTCTTTCTGAGACCACTGTGAGATTTGCAGTTTGCAAAGCCCACACAGATGCTTAGCAAACTGCAGGTGGTAGACAGGGGAACTCTTCATCTTCCAGACTGCATCCATGGTCCCTTAGAAGGAATGGTGAGAAGATGGCAAACGGCTTGCAAAAGACCCCCCATTCCCTCAAAGGTCGCCATGGCTGAATTTATGATTAAAACGTTCAGGGGAACTACAGAGGAAGGGATGATCATTCCCTGTGCGCCATAGGTTTTTCCATCAGTGAATCCTATTGGGCCGGTTTTATAGATGATGAAAGTGGCACTACGAGAGGCTGAGCAATCAGTCTGAGATCACAAAGCTAGTGAGACAACCCGGTTCCACACTTAGGCCAAGGCTTGTTCTTTTCTCCCACTTCATAATATTGGTGGCTCTGACAGGCTACCCACCCTGCTAGGCACTTCACAGCATTTCTCTCCCTTAATCCTCATGCCACTCCTAAGAACCACGATCATCCTCAGGCAAGGTGGCAAAGGGCTGCACGGTTCAAGGTGGGCGGCCTCCCTCTGATCCTGGCTCAGCTGAGCCTTGGAGTCTCAGTGCTCCAGAGGGAAGGCATGGGCATTGAGGACAAGCTGCAGAGGGTACAGGTGCCCTGATGGAAGTGCAAGCCCTCCCTGGCTACTTCCCCCCCAGGGGAGGGTTGGCCCCTGAGGTTAGGCTCAGAAACTGGGCATCGATATTCTCATTCCTCCCCGTGGGTCTCTTTCCTGTCTCCCCCATTCTGCCCTTCCCTCCAGCCCCACTCACTGGGGCCCACTTCCTCCTGTTCTTCCAATAATCCTTCGTTCTCTTCCTTGCTCCCTCTCAACCAGGGCAGTGCTCTCTGACACAGCATTTCTCCTGGGACCCTCTCTGGCTCCAAGGAGGCAAAGGCCAGGCACATTCCTGACTTTAGGGTAACAGTTTCCTTTGCTGGAACCCCCTCCTGGAACCCCTCTCACCCATTTACTTGCTAACTTCTATTCCTCATGGAGGCTTCTGCTTTAAAAAGGACATTTTTCCAGACCTTTCCTGACCCCTCAGACTAGAGCAGGCCATCTGTATGTGCACGTTCATATCTTTTCTTTTCTTTTCTTTTTTAAATATATTTTATTGATTTTTTACAGAGAGGAAGGGAGAGAGATAGAGAGTTAGAAACATCGATGAGAGAGAAACATCGATCAGCTGCCTCCTGCACATCTCCCACTGGGGATGTGCCCGCAACCCAGGCACATGCCCTTGACCAGAATCGAACCCAGGACCCCTGAGTTCGCAGGCCGACACTCTATCCACTGAGCCAAACCGGTTTCGGCAACACGCTCATATCTTATGTTTTCCTCTCACTCCTCTCAATTATAATTAAGTAAGCAGTGTGACCAGGTAGAGCCCCTGAGTGGGATCCCCCTGGAATTGCCTAAAGCAGGGGGGTGTGGGCAAGGCTGGAGGACCCACCATTTGCCATCTGTCTAGTTTGAGACAATTTAGCAGAGTGGCCAGGAGCTCAGGCTCTGCAGTCACACAGACCTCCAGCCTATTAGCTTCATCATCTTGGGGAAATTGCTTAGCATATCTATGTCTCAGTTATAATTATAAACAGAGCCGGTTTCATGAGCATGTGGCCTATTCAACTGCACCCCATGCTCAGAAGGGTTTGCTCTTGGTCTCATGGCCTGCTCTCCTTCCCCACATCCCATCTTGAAATTCGTAATGATTTTTTTAACAAGGGGCCTGTACCGTCATTGCATACCGGGATGGGCCTTGCAAATTATGTACCCAGTCCTTACTATAAATAAACATTTATTCCAAGAGTGAGAGTGAGGAACAATGACATAAGGCAGGTCAATGCCTGGCACACTTTAAGGGCCCCATATTAAGGCCCATAATTAGTATTGCCTCCTGGGTTAGCTACCAAGTACTTCATACCTCTCCAGCTTTCTGGCAGGAGGTTTGTGAGAAAGAATGTCTCTAGATTCCAAAGACAGTCAAGGACAGAGCCTCTCTAGTCCTCCAATAGAGGTCACATTGAAACAAGAAGAGCTGGGCTGGCCTCGGGACACATTTCTCAGGGATCCCATGGTGTGAAGTAGGGCTTACCAGGATCAGACTTTCGGGAGGAGACCAGGCATCACCAAGCTCATGCTCCTGTCTCCTTGGTGCCTCAGTCTCAGTAGCGATGCCATTCTGCTTCCCTGCTGAGTTTAACATTCCTGATGCTGTTTTGCCAGACCAATCACTCATCTGTGCCCCCATGTCTTGGAGTTGGGGACTGGTTGTGCTTCCCAGCTGGGTGCATCCAAGATAATAGAAAGAGGTGGCAGGAAAAATGGCTTCACTCTTCCTTCACCTGGTTGATACATTAGATTGGCCCCATCTCTCTCCAGCCTCTCTGACCACCTCTGACCCTTCTAACATGGCCAGCCTTTTACTCTTCTGCATTCCCTAGCCTCTTCCTTAATCCAAGTGCTATAATGCCTTTGGCTCTGAGACCATTATCACCACCCTTGTCCCTTTGATATATCCTCCAGAGAACCAAATCCCCTGACTGAAACGAGGAATTTCCTATTTTCTTTGAGTAAAATCTATTTTTGAACTATTTAAAACATCTGGCAGCATGTCACAGGCCCTGACGTTGTTCATGCAATCCCTGGTATTCTTTAATGGAGGGTGGGGCTGGGAGAATCAGAGGATCTCTTCGCCCAGGGGGGTGAAGGGGTGTCCCCAAGGAGCAGGTATGTGCAGAGTTAGGCTCTGACAAGGGGTCTCTGAAGCCCAGCCTCCTGCCTGCTGCTTCATGTTGTCTATTGAAAGAGTCTCCTTCCCCAAACACGCCGTACAAAAATCCCATTGAATGCCTTGCCGATGATAAACTATGTACGGACAAACAACAACAGTGACAAAACCGCGCACAGAGACAAGGCAGTCTGTGTCGGGGAAGAAAGAGAAAAATAAATGAAATTAACAGTGGGAGACAAAAACAGAGGAAAACCCAGCAATTAGATTAATCATAGACTTCCAGGAAATTGGCCCAAATTTCTTTAACATCTTGTTGATTGTTATTCAGATTGAAGGGTTCCCTCAGCAAGATTAGCCAGAGCCCACCAAGCTTGCATACCAATCTGCCTCATCCACAGCAAGCTGCTCAGATCCGGGGCTGAGTCCCTGCTACAGCGGGTCATCTGTTCAGGTGTGAGGTCCAGTGGGTCATCTGTGCAGGGGTGAGGTCCAGTGGGTCATCTGTGCAGGGGTGAGGCAGAGCTCAGCCCTGGGGGTCAAGAGGTGCCATTTCTAGTCTGGGCTCTCCAGCCAACTCACTTGGGGGCTTTGAACAAATCATAGAACTGTCTGGACCTCAGTTTCCACATATGTTAAATAGGCAAGTATTACTCACCCTTTTTAAGTCAGTGGGATTTGAGAGGTTGAAGAATAAAATAGATGTGGCAGTCCTTGGGTAAGCCCCAAGTGCTCTACAAGCATAAACATAACGTTTTGAGTATTTTTAGAGGCAGAAAGAAGGCAGGATATTGCTCAAGGTTTAAATATCTTCCTCCAAGCCCTGGGGCGGAGGAAATGCAGCATGGTACCAGACCTAGTGAGTGACTCCCAAAACTGTTCCAAAGCCTTCAGATTCAGTAAAACCATCAGTACATCTTGACCCAAATATCCCTCCCTCTCTTATGATCTGCATTTAAAAGAAAATTGAATGGCCTATCTCTGGACTTATTAATGCTTAAATCATTAGTATCCTGGCTCCAGAATGCTCCTGGGTTGCCAGAGGGACATCGGAGCTTTCATATGCTTGGAAGTTGCCCTTCACTTGGGGTGAAATAATCTAAGCATAAAATGGTTTGGATTTGGTTTGAAGAGTTGAATGACTGAGTTTCTCTTCAAATATGATCATTTTGGACTCAAGGTAAAGAAAAAAACTTATTGGCTTTGTACTAGGTGCTAGGCTCTGTGCTAAGTACTCTGCATGCATGATTTAACATAATCCTTACAACAACCCAATGTGAGAAGTTCTATTAATATTCCTATTTAAGGATGTCAAAAGCAGGACACCACTCAAGTATCATGGAAAAGATTCTGACTGATTTTTCTCTTAGCTTCTGTCTTTGAATTTTTGAACTCTGAAAAAAAGAAGAAAAGAAAAAAAAAAAGAAGAATCCGATGGCTAAAGAGGACCAAAACAGTCATCTAGTATTACGTGTCCCCAAATATGTCTCTTCTAGATTTAAAGGTGTTAGCATTTGGGCATCAAATCAGCTTAAGAAAAATACTAAGTAGAATTCCTTGCTGTAGGACTTTTCAGGGCCTTTGAAATGAATACTCACTGTGAGTCTATAAGAAAATGCACACAGAATTTTCCAAACTTACTTGGTGATTAGAGATTTTTTTCCCTATAGGATCCTAATATTCTTCAGAAAGCCATTTAGAGAGTGGCATATGTCACCATGTTGTTTTATGGAGGAAGACACCAAGGCTTGGTCAGAAGTAACTTGCCTCAGGTCACAGTGTGTTAACAGTAGGGTCAAAGCAGGGACTCACCTCCTCAATCCAGGCCTTAGCTGTGTTCCAGATTCCACTACAACAAAGGAAGATGCAGCATGAGGGCCAGTTGTGGGACCTCCACAGGTTCAAGCCACAAGGGCCACACATAGCATCACGGAGCACAAATCACACATTTGAGACTGCAATGGTCACAGGTATTACAAGTCAGAAGAAAAGATTTTATTTCAATAATTCTTCTGTGAGTTATTTTACTAAAGTTCTCCATGGAAAGAGAGAGAGGGAACAAGGGAGAAATGGGGAGGTTTATTGAACTAATTGGCTTACATAATTACAGAAGTTTGCAAGTCCAAAATTTCCAGGGCAGGCCAGCAGCCTGGAGACCTGGGGATGATGTTGCAGCTTGAGTTTGAAGGTGGAACTTCCTCTACCTCAGGGACTCAGTCTTTTTCCCTTAAGGCCTTCAACTGACTGAATGAGGCCCACTCAAAGCATGGAAGTAATCTGTTTCACTCAAAGTCTGCAGAGTTAAATCCTAACATCATCTTTAAAAATACCTTCGCAGTGACATTTACACTGGTTGGTGATGGAGCAAATATCTGGGTATCATGGCCCAGACAAGTTGACACATAAAATTAATCATCATGGTGCCAATGCTCCTTCCTGTTCTTAAAATCAGGTTACCTCTTTGTACATCATCCTCACCTAGAGATCACCCACTGTACTGGGTGTCAAGCTGTGCCTGCCGTGGACTCTGTGGTACCACAGAGGTGCCTTGTGGGTTTTCTCATTAGTGGATGAGGCTGGAAGCAGAAGCTCAAAGGAAGCCAGAGCTGGGGATTTTCAAGGACTCCACTAGGCTGCCTTCCCCCAACCAGAACAATTCCATTTGTATTTGTTACCTATTAGACTTCCTTTTAAACCAGTACTCAAGTCTGCTGGAAGCTCTCCCAGACTATCCCAGCATACAAGCTCCTCCTCCAGGCCCTTCCTACTCTAAGTGGATTCTAAAGACCAGCATCCTCAGCACACACAGGACCTTATTAGAAATGCAGAATCGCAGGCTCCACCCAGACCTAATGAACCAGAACCTGTATTTCAACACAATCCCTCCATGACGTGTGAGCATAGTAAAGACTGAGGAGACCAGCAGGGCACCTCACTCATAGTAGACAGTGGAGAATTAATTTTTTCCTTAATGATGGCCTGACTTAGGACACCGAGGCCCAGAAGGGAGAAAGGTGACACAATTAGAAGAGTATTGGTATCAGAACATAGGATTCTCTGAATATGTGTTTTTTTGTGCCGGAATATGACTCCTCCATGGAGAGCCTAAGTCATTGCTAAAAACTGTCAAGTCTCCAGTCTGAGCACTTCAGAAACCAAGATGTTCCGATGGACGCATCCAAGTTCTTTGTGTTTATGGGAAAACTCCCATAAGGAGATCTGTCCAGAAAAACAAACAAACAAACAAAAAACCCCCACAAGAACAAAACAAAAAACTCACTTGGCAAGAGTCAGCAGGGTCCCCTGAGAGGCCCCTTGGTATGGAAAAAAAATGAAGTACGTCTTTACTTGCAGGTACATATCAACAAATAAAAACTCCCTTCTCTGAAATCATGGATCCATCTGAACTGTCTTTTCCACAAGGATGGGAGAAATTCTAAGCCGATGATCCGCTGAGGAGTTAATTTGCTGTTGTGCTAAATTGCTAGCACTGCGGCTGTCATCGGGGAGAGAAAGAAGCAAGTGGAGAAATCTTTGATCCTCAGTACAGCCAACTTCTTCCGGAAACTTGAATGGGAGATCAAACATGAACAGCAGTGCAGGCTCTGGGCTCTGTCCAGGGCTATAGGAATCCAATACTCCAATTATCATCCAGCTTTGACAGAAGTCAACCCAGGAAGCTTGCCAAGGAAAAGGCTTGACTAAGAAGAAGACTGAAGCCATGACAAATGAGGGAGAGGAGGAGGGGGCTGCAAGCATCCTTGGGCTGTCTTCATTGGAACATCCCTCCTGCACATTTCTCCCCTTGCACAGCCAGGCTTGCTCACAAAACTCCAAAGGAGCAAAGATGAAGTTGAGTAACCATCTGCATTTCTAAACTCAGCTAAAAATTCAAGGGCCTGGTCTTGGTTTTCCCATGTGAAGGATTCACACAATCTTAGCCCAGGAAATGGACTTCCTGTCCAAATAGCACTATGGGCCACGGCTCAGGCCAACTTCTGTCTAGATTACGTGTGATAATCACCATAAGGGCCCTCATATAGGTATAGCACCTTGTAGTTTACAAAGCTCCTCTACACTCATCATCTCATTTGTCCTGCGGTGTGTGGGGTTGGGTTGGGATGGTGTCTGTGTGCTCCCAGAGCTCAGGATTGATTGCAGGCTGCCTTTTCATCACCTTTTCACTCCAAGAATCCCAGTCATAAGTGATATGCAGAACAACTTGATCAAAGTCCAGCAACTCCCACAATGTGGTCATTTATAGCTATTACCAATGCAAAATCTCAATACAGTCACTGGAATGGAGCCAACCACACTAATATATGCCAGGATGTATGGCAAAGAGGCAGAATAGTATCTCTTATAACTGTCTGAGCATCCAGACTGATATCATCTTACCTTGACACACCCACACCCAGACCCATTACACAGACCAGATACTAAGTAAATGCTGTCTACATAATCTCGCCAGGTATTTTAGAAGCGGTAGTCTGAAGTGTTAGTAAATCTCACTGTCATCTGCTTGGAATAGCAAAAGAGGTCAGGGATAGAAAAGCTCTCTTTGTGCACCCAGATGGACACCTCAGGACTAAGGAGGAGGGTGCAGCTCTCTGTTTTGTCTCTCACTGCCTGAGCCAACAGAAAGAGAGCGACTCTGAGGGTGCATTCAGACGCAGACAGAACTGACGGCAGTGACCTGTATGTTCACTTTAGGAAAACTTGGGGAAAGTTTAGAGTCCCATGGCAAGAACCTCCTGAGATTCCACCTGTCAACATTCCACTTTGACTTTCTCCAGGGACTTAGAGCCATAACTACTGATGAGATGATCTTTGTGTGCTTGCCTGAAATTATTATAATTATTCTTTGCAGAGGTGCCCATTTTTATAGCAGTCTGGCATCTTCTATTTATTGAATACCTGCTGTAGACCAGGCGTTGTGCTAGACATGTTATATACACGCTTTCATTCACTTATGCACATATCAACCTGTGAGGGAACCATTGTTTCTCCCATTTCCAAGTGAAACTCAAGAAGTTCTCCTACCTCACAGCCATGCAGCCAGTACAAAGCAGGTCTGCAATTCAGAACCAACCCTGTCTGCTTTCACTTGGACCTCCCACCATCAGGTCTGCTCCTGTAACTGGTTTTCTCTGGCTTTCCAGAGTCTTGGGTTGGTTGTTTGATACCAGTAGATACAAAGAATGGAAATGTTTAACTTTAAAATGTAGATATTATGATTATTAATTTCTCTCTGCACCTTAGGTACTACCTACCTTTTAAATGAATATCCAAAATGGGACTTGGAGGGCCAGACAAGAGCTCTGAATGGAAATCCTGTATTGGTCACTTACAAGCCATGTGACTTTGGCCAACCTGTCTGGGCCTGAACTTTGCTATCTACTGAATGAAAGGCAAAATCTCAGAAGGTTCTTAATGATTTTAAATGAGAAAATGTCTCTGGCACATTGGGAAGCTAGAAATAGAATTTCCCTTCCCTTTTTCAAAATCAGGAGTGAGTCTGATTTGCATCATGGCTCTTTCACTATCTAAATGTAGTACCTTCACAACTCTCCACCTTGTAAAATGGGACAATAATAGTATTGACCTTATGGGGTTGATGGATCTTTGAATTAATAAGTATAGATTATTCATAAATGTGAAATGTCTAGAAGAGTACCTGGAACATAAGTTCTATGAGAGTTAGCTATTTTTAAGGTTTCTTTCCGTCCTGACTCCCTCCCTCCCTATGGACAGGAGATCCCTTCCTAGTGACACAATCCATTTGGAATTACCAGTTTTTGGACCATTGATCTCCCCTCAGCATCAAATGAGTTAAGATCCTTTCAAAACCAGATGCCTGAGCCACGTCCTGCACCCTCTCTGTAGAAGTTAAGGCCTTGATCATTTCTTAATGTAGCTACTTCAGGAAATTTGTCACGCTAATAATGTTAATATGCCTTATTTTTACAGTGCTCATGCCCTGAGCTCTCAATCACTTCAAAACACAGTGATTGAAATGTTTCAAAAGTCTTTGATTTGGAAGTTGTTGTGGAGAACACTAGTCAAGTATAAATATGGCAGGGTGATTTAAGGCGGTTGGAGCAATCCAAATGTTGAAGCTCATGTCAAATAATGATCAATCTTTCTGCTCTGCATTTTCAACACACCCCTTCATTTGAAGGAGTGACTCTTGCTGAGGCCTGGAGTACACTGCTGAGGCTGCTGAGTGCCTCTCTGTCCCCTACCCTGTGACTCATTGCCATAATCACGTATTAAATCCTTAATGGCATGCGGTGCTCTTCATATCAGACTCAGGCCATACAGAGAACTGGCAACCTGGAGTCAAAGCTCAGCCTCTGTCTGCACCAATCCAGACAAACTCTTCCCAAGCCATGGCGCTGAGAGGGTGCTGCTACGGGGACAGTGCCCTCTGAAGGCCTCACACCAGTCAGCTCAGATGCCCACACAAAGGTGGTGGCCGAGCATCTGCCTTGAAGTCCTGGTGTCCAGAAGAATCACCTATGCTATTCCCAGGACGCCTTTTGTGCACCACTTCTCATCCTCTCCACCTCTTCTCTTACTCCAGCCGCACCCACATCCCCTGGTTCTGCTTGGATCATGGCAGATTCTCACATGGGTTTCCTCCTTTCTCTGCCTATGTGCACATCTCGGATCTCCTATCTCTTGCCCTGAGTCTTCTCTGGCATGAAGGTGAGAGGCAACCATGCAACCTGCTAGCCATATGCATGTGCAACTAGAAGTGCAGGCAAGAAAATGACTGAAGGACCCCCCTGGAGTAATGGAAGAGAGAAGTGTATGCTCTCCCTTCATACTTCGAGTTCTCACTCCCAAGGCACATTTCCTGAGGCTTCTCTGAAGCCCTGGAGGGATCGCCTCAGTCGTGGGCAGCCATGGCCAGTTCCTGAGCACATCCCCTGTTGCCTTTTTCTCCAATGCTGTCTCACTCCTGCAGAACTCTCTTCAGCGCCCTTCCTGCTCAGATAAACTCCCTGCACACAACTGCCTCGGCCTCAGTCTCTGCTTCCAGGGGAACTCAGAATTACCCTACCTGGGAGGAACACGCTCAGGGAGGAACCCAGCTCTCAAAAAAATGGACTTGGGAGAACCAGAGCCTGTGGATTCCTGGGAACAAAGGAGCATAGCCAGAGACATCTCAGGCAGAGGACAAGGTGACCCAGTTGCCTGAGCACAGAATGACCAGGGGCAGAGCTACCTCAGCACAAAGGGTCTGCTCGACACAATGTCGCTGAGCGCCAGGGAGCCAGTGGACAGGATGACTGCAGTGAAATTAGTTCTGATTGAGTTATCTCAGCACAGAGGCCCAGGGCCTGAGCAGAGTAAGACTAATACAATCACTTTGGATGGAAGCTTCAAGGAGAGCAGTTGTCTTCATAAATGTTCTAAGACCTACAGTTTCCTCAGCAAGGAGGGAGAGGCCCAAGGTATTCAGAATGGAGACTGGCCAGTCTCGTCCCTACCTCCCCTGGCACCTCCACACACAAATGGCCCCCATTGCTCCAACTCTTACTGTGGGGCCCACATGAGGGAGAGCTTGGGGTTTGGGTTTAGTCGAGCTGAGTTCAATGTACTCTACCCCTGTACTGCTTGTGTGATGAGCAACTTATAGACTGTGGGAAATACTGGCCTCTTATAAATGGGGAGGAATATAACAGGGGAGAGTGGGTAGCAAGGGCCTCTGTAAAATTAGAAAGTATTATATACTTAATGTTGACATTACCATCTCATAGCAAATGGGTGTTTCACTCAGGCCAGCGAGAATGTAAATTGTATCATTACTATCATTGTGATACTTACTAAATAAAATTTTCAAAGTTCTAGTTTACTGAGTATTTTCACATCTTCATACCTATTGTGTCACTTGGTCCTGCCAGAGACACACCTGGCAGGTTGGATCATTACCCCTCATTCAAGGGAGGAGGAGACAGCTACTCAGAAAAGGTAGCTTCCTCCAGACAGACAGGGAGTGGCAGATCCAGGGCTCAAAGCAGGACTTCAGGGCCCCTATCCTTTTCTGTGTTCCTACCCCAACATGCCAGGGTGGACTGTTGGGCACCATGGCCCCATGCTCTGCAGCTTTAATTGAAAGGATGTCGGAAGATGATAAGCCTGCTGAGAACACTGGGTTGATAGTGCTCTCTCTCCCTCTTGCTCAGGGCCTTTTCCTGGGCTGTGCTCACACCATGCTGTTGCACAGACAATCACAGGCCTGTATTTAAGTAATAAGACATGACAGGCCATGTATTTCTGAGACATTATTACATGCCTGGGGTGGTGGTAGGAGGCGGAGACGGAGGCAATTTCTTTGAGCGTCGCTTTGGCTATTATAAAATACCATGTATAAAGCAAGATGGGGTGGGGGCTAGTCAAAGAGGCAGGCACCCACTTAGAAGGCAGTGCTGGCATGGTTGTGACATCACCACCAGTTGATCCTGTAGCTCCTCCGTCTTACCAAATCCCCAAGTGATTTGACCATTGGAGACCTCAGAAGCATTCAGGTTCAAAGTCATCCTTGGGGTGCTGAAATTGTCAGGGTGGATGAAGCTGGAGGGTCAGTCGTCCCCTTGTGTCCATCACAGCCAGTATGATGTGTAATAAAGGTGAACCTGGACTTGGAGGATCTGGAAGACACCGCCTCCCAGCACAGCCATACTTGCCATTGTGCAATCACTGGATTTGCACGTCTCAACGTCTTGCAGTTGTGGTTTTACACTGATTTGAGGGAGGGGGCTGTACTCTCTGTCAGGTTAAATGAGTAGCAGGCACAAAAGATGGCTGCCGAGCTGATCAGAAACAGACGCTGGGCTAATCTGCAGCTGGATCCCTGAGCTCTGATGCTGCAGCCAAGGTTAGGCAAACCCAGGCCGCACGCCTGGTCTCTGCTGCGTGTTCTCCTGTACGACTTCCAGGCTGTGATGAGGAACAGTAATATTTTCCAGAGACTTTGCCCTCAGGGAACTGATAATCAGGAAGAAGGTATAAAACAAATACACTCAGATAAATCCAATATGGGGCCAATAAAAAGAAATGCTACAATCAAGTCATATTCAGCTGTATCCTCCTGTGTGGCAGCCAGTTGGGGGTAATAGTTTCTCAGTCAGTGCTTGTTGAATGGATGAAAGCATCCGAAGAATACAATGTGCTGAAGGAGTCCAGGTTTTTTATGCCTGTAACTGGAATGAAAAGAAAGTGGGTCTGACATTCCTTACCTTTCTTGCATGGCTAGAGTGTGAATTAAAATATGAAAATATTATTGTAAGCTGTAAAGCACTAGCTAGTGATTTGTAATCAAGGATATGATCACACATCTGGCCAGCAGTAACTGGGATGACTCAAAGAGAAGAGTTCTTGAAGGTTTGGGAGGTTCATCAACATTTATAGCCCCTTTTCCTTCCTCCCCAGCTCCACTGTCAGTGACTTGGACTACTAGACCTAACTTGCAAAGAGGTTTCATCGATTGGTCTGTTGGTAATGTCTGCCATGTATACTCAGTTGGGTAGGCTTATGGAGATTTCATCTGGACTCAGTGGAGGAGAGCCATGATCAATTAATGATGTCTGCCATGGTCCTGGGTTGGAGAATGGCAGCATGTATGGCATTTATTTTGAAATTCTTTGCCTAGACTCTCATTTCCTCATTCAATGCAACAGCTTTCTGACTGATCTCCATCTTCTGTTGTCATCCAACGTCGTTCCTTGTTTCTGCCACCAAAGTTGTCTTTTTCCGAAACATAAATCTGGCCACAACATTCTGCACTGAAGTCATTTAAGGGTTTTCTACTTGTTCTCAGAGTGTAGAACTCCTCAGCAAGGCTACAAAGCCATCAGTGACTTGATCACTCCCCTTGATCACCCACAACCTTACCTCCAGCCACACCAAGAGCACATAGCCAGCTTCCTGCCAAATGCACCACACCCAACTCACTGCCTAAAATCTTCTACTCATCATGCATTCATTGTCATATCTGTGAACTCTTCCCTCACCACCTTCAAGTAGAACTGATCTCTTCTTTATCTCCACAGCACCCTATAGAGATGTTTATAACAGCACTTTTCTGATATAAAAAGTATTTATCTGCTTATGGACTGTAAACATTGTATGCAGGAGACCATGACTTATATTTATATCTTTGTATTTATCCTGGGCTCTGTGTTTGGGATAAAATGCATACTCAGTAAATAGTGGAAGAGGAAATAAATGAGATGTAGAATGTACTAAATTGACCAGACATATGCACAGCCCTTTCTAATGGGCTCCTTCCTCAGAAGTGACCATTCTTGGATCTAGTTAGATGTAGGGAGGGTACCGACCTAAGAGAGTCATTCTTTAATCTGGGTGGAATCTTGTGAACTGCCTCCACAGGATGTTGGTGTTGCTGGTCTGAAGACCACACTGTGAGTAGCGAGGTTCTTTGTGATACCAGAGGGGAGAAGCAGAGCTCACTGGAAGAAGTTAAAGGACAAGAATTACTAGCCAGAGAACTTTCTACCAGCTCAGAGCTCTGTGGAATGGAATGTGATGCTTCAATATCATGGGAGACGGAGTAGGTTAGGCCACAACTTAGCAGATGCACGTTACAGAGAATGTCTCTGCTCTGTCTGGAAGGTAGAGAGCCAACATCAATTTAAACTTGTCTGTTGATGTAACTCCAAAAGATTTTAACAACTGTGTTCCTACCTGACAATTTTTAGGTTGACATCTAAAATTTTACATCATGTATTTAAATATATTTCTTAATAGGAGGTAAAAACTTTAAATGGTTTATTAAATAAAACAAAACAAAGATGAACTAATTTAAGTAAATACTTTATTTGATTTAGCATACAAGTTCCAGAGAGCAAGTTCCAAATATTTTGTCTGTTTTGTTCACTGATGTGTACTCAATATGTTGTAGGTACTTAATCAATGTTTGATGAATGAATGAAGGCTCAACAAATCTTAAAGCAAACATATGAAACTTTTATCTATGAGCCTTACCTATTACATCTCAAAAAATTTGGTACCCCCCAAAAATATTCCAGTTAGATTTTTTTAAATGATTAAACAAAAAGTATTCTAAATTCTCCCCGGCCAGTGTGGCTCAGTTGGTTGGAGCGTCATCTCATGCACTGAAAGGTCTCAGGTTCAATTCCTGGTCACGGCACATGCCAGGGTTGCACATGCCAGGGTTGCGAGTTCAATTCCCACTCCATTGCTGGTTGGAGTGCATATGGGAACCAACTGATCAATATTTCTCCCTCACATTAATGTTTCTCTCTCTTTCTCTCCCTTTCTTTTCCTCTCTTGATAGAATTGGAAAAAAAAAAGTGTTCTAAATTCAATGCTTCCTGACCTTGGTAAAAAATAATAAATTAAAAAAAATTTTAAAAAGGTTTAATGCTAAGTTTTGCCCTTAATAGAATTATGATCAAGATAGGAAAGAGATAAAAAGCTCTATAAAGGATAGGACCCCTTGGCTACATTTTTTTAAAATAAAAGCTTTTATTAAAACATCCTTAGATGTCCTAGGGCTGCCTCTCTGCTCAGTGTTTGCTTCTGAATCCCCATCACCTTGTCCCATCTCCCTGTCAAAACATCGCCAGGATCTGGGTTAGGACTGCAAACACGACGACAACATCTCTGCGATACTTACCCTACCTATTTTCATGCTCTTTGGATGCCACACGCTGCTACCACATGGAATTTCCTCTACTGCCCACTCTAACCCCCGTGGGCAGCCAATCCCAGGCCTCATGCCAGCCAGCACTATTCTACTAGCGTGGGCAGCATCTGCCTGGTGGCTGGGGTCAGCATGGGACCACATTGTTCAACCCTTTGACCACAGAGATGTCACTGCCATATGACATCTCTTAAGCTACGAAGCATTTCACTCTCACCTTTGGCATTCTCTCTCCTTGCCACACTGGCTTTCAGAACTCTAACCCTTGGGCCAATAGCTAGAATCTTCCTGAGTGACCCTGTTTCTATCCCCAGCCAAAACTTCATACTTCTTCTCCTCCCCTCTTCACCCCCCAAATCCTAACTCAGACTCCAGACTTTGTCCTCTCCCTCCCCAGCCTTCCCAGAGCCAGGGTTCCAGAAAGACATCAGGAGTCACCTGCCCCAGGCCTCCTTCCAGCCCACTTTAGTATAAAAGGGGAGGCACAGCCAAGCCGTTTCTGCTTTCCCTTAATCTATTTTTACTAGAGGCCTGGTGCATGAATTCGTCTACAGGTGGGGTCCCTCAGGGTGGTCTGCGGAGGTTGGGCCCCAGCTCATGCCCCAGCCTCACAGCCCCACAGCCCTGCAGCCCTGCCTGGCACCCTGCCGTGGCCTGGCGCTACCCCCTCACCTGCTTCACCATCCCACCTGCAGGGCAATTGATCAGGGCAAGGCCCCATGCCCAGCTCCCTCAGCACCTGGGAGCCGGGCAGCGCCCCCCACCCCCACTGCCACCGCCACCACTGGTCACCATCTGTGGGGCAATTGGGCCCCCACTCACACCTGCCTTGGCCTGGCACTGCCCACTCACCTGCTCCACCATCCTGCCAAAGTCCCACACTCATCAGGGCCCATCCAGGCCAGCAGAGCCTCCATTGCTGCCTGCTGCGAGCACTGCATGGCCAATGCCCACCATGTTCCATGCCATCCCGTAGTGGTCAGCTCATATCATAGTGAGTGGTCAACCTCCTGGTTGAATGACTGCCCAAGGGGACAATTTGCATATTAAGCTTTTATTATATAGGTTTGATTTCAAAGAGGTAGGGAGACAGAGAGGGAGGGAAAGATAGATACATCAATGATGAGAAAGAATTATTGGTCAGCTGCTTCCTACACACCACCTATTAGGGATTGAGCCTGCAACCTGGCCACGTGCCCTGATCAGGAATCCAACTGTGACCTCAACCACTGAGCCACTGGGCTGGGCCATTTCTTCCTTTCTTTTCCTTGTTTATGGCCGTCTCTCTAAGCACGGGTTGGACCAATAATCTAAGACTTTACTACAGTGTTGCTCTGACCCAAAGAGGGAAATGGGACCGAGAGGGAATGCTGGCCAAACCAAAAATATTTTTGTGCCTTTTTTGAGACTCACCATAACTCATCTGTCTGAAGGGAAGTGGTGATGTTCCAGTGTCTGTTTGATAAGCACATCAGACAAGCCCACAGACCATGGGAACCAGGAGAAAATGGCACTGCGGGTTACATGGACCTCGGACGCATTCCCGAGCAGAACAAGTGTTACTGTGGGTGACACAGACCAGAGCTCAAAGCAGATGCTGGTTTGTCCTGTTCTCAGAGGAAACGCTGGCTGGAAACCGAGCTCTGAGACAGGGTCAAAAGCAGCAACGCTCTTTCTGGCCGGCAGCCCTCGTCCACAGAATGCACTGGGAGAAGACAGAACCCAGGAAAAGCTATGCGACTGTCTTTAAAATTAATCATGACTGATACTCGTCCAAGGGAGTGAATGGATCCAGGACAGGGAGAGAGATGTCTGATCAGAAGGCTAAGTAGGATATTTCCCAAACTTGCTTTCTGTCCCATTAAAAGCTCATCAGGACAAATCCCTTGGGAGACCTAACACAGTCCCTCTGGAAGCATTTGAAAAAGCAGATTATCTGGGCAAGAAAGAGGATGTCAATGTAGATGTTCTCCACTGGATGGTGATAGTAGCAAGAACAGGGCAAACAGAATCATCAAAGCTGATAAGAACCTTGGAAATGATCAAATCTGGGTTTTGTAGAGAAGGAAAGCGGGGTTCGGCGGGGAGTGAGGACATATCCAAGGTCACACACAGTCACAGGAGGAAGGAGAGACAGGACACTCAGGTCTGCAGACACCCGGCCCAGGCCTGTTTTCCTTTGCACTGAGCCTTGAAGGACAGCCTAGGAATCGGCCAGGATGCGGCTTCCCTTTTCTGCTGCTCTGGGGCTGGGGAGAAATGGGCCAGGTCCTAAATGCAGCTCTCTGGGAAGTCTCCAGCAGGTTGTCAAGTGCTCCTGCCAGTGCTGAGCTGGCAAAGGAGGGTGGGGAGAAGTGCTTAGAATCCTGTGCACTGAAAGGTGGCCTGTAATTGTAAAATTCCATTTCCTTTCAATTAGCAGCTGATTGCCTTTGATGAGCTGCAACATTGTTTCCTCCATGTAGATTAGGAGTCAGAGCAGTCAATGAGCTGTGAAATTCTCTCCCTGCTGAAACAATAGACAGTGATTAAAGCGCAGCTAATCCGATCATTATAGCCAGAGCCCACTGATCATTAGCTGCTAACCAGATCCCAGAGAGCAGCTCCAGCCCCAGCCAAGGCGGGCTGAATGCAGCAGGTAAATGCTGCCAATATGCTAGCCTCCCTCCTCTCCGTGCCCAGAAGTCCCTGGTGGACCCCAGGCTTGGGGGTGGAAACCAGGATGCCACAGTGGAGGTGGGCAATGAGCCTGCCAAGGACAGCTGGGTGTGAGGGAGAGAGCTAGGACTTTGGAGGCAGATGTAACAGATCTGGTTCAAATCCTAATCACCACCACCCCCCACTCCCCTAGGTGGTTGGTTAACCTCTGAGCCTTAGATAAGTTATTTGTCCCAAATCCTTAATAATACCTTTCTCCTGTGGTTGTTCTGAGGATTAATATCACAGCCTAGGAAGATCCCTGGCATCATGCTAAACGTCAGTCATAACACTAACTAACATTTCGAGTGTTTGCTACGTGCGCAG
The DNA here is from genome assembly GCF_000327345.1 of Myotis davidii. Lineage (NCBI taxonomy): Eukaryota > Metazoa > Chordata > Mammalia > Chiroptera > Vespertilionidae > Myotis > Myotis davidii. The sequence goes on along the minus strand of NW_006287953.1, from coordinate 485,399 downwards.
CAGTGTTCTATGGGCTTTACATGGATTAACTTGTCTAATCTTCATAACAGCCCTGATAAAATAGATGCTATTATTATCCCTATTTTTTCAACGAGGAACACAGAAGTTCGGTAATGTCCTGAAAAACTCTTAGCCGTAAGTGACAGAGCTGGGATTGGAACCAGGCAAGCCAGCTCAGAGACCCTGCGGTTCATCTCCCCTCTCTCTCGCCCCCATCCCCCTCCCCCATGCACCCTTCCCAGACCACTTTGCTGAAATGTTAACATTCATTGTCTCCCTTTTTGAGGCCTGTACAGTATTTTCCAACTTTGCTGTAAAAGGGCTGAAAATGCAGATCATCAGGCCAAAGCCCCGGAGGTTCAGATTCAGCAGGGTAGGGACGAGAGGCAGGAACGGGGGTGTTTATTAAGCACCACATGCGATGCAGGTGCCCGGGCCCAGGCCCCACCTGGAGAAATGCTCTAGGTTCTGGGGAGCAGAGGTGTGGCGGGTCAGGGCCTGCATCTCTCCCAGTGCTGCCTCCCATGCCCAATGAGGAGAGCACAATGGAACTTACAGAGGAGTGGAAGGAGGTGAAAAGAATAGGTTCTGGGGCCACATATGTCAGGATTTGCAACTGTTCCTGCCCCTCCTGGAGGGGCCATGTAAAGCATCCCACACGGATGACCTTTGAGAGCAAAATGGGGACTTTTATCATGATTCCCAGGTTTCAGGCACAGGCTGGGACTGGCCCAGGCAGAGGGCACGGGCAGCTGATGTTGTTGGTGCCCTGCCCACTCCCCTTGGTTCTCACCGCTGGCCTGGGCTCTGCTATGGCAAGCAGCCGTGGAGCAGGACTAGCCCGAGCTCGGGACAAGCAGGATGGGTGGAGTTAATGTCCCTGAAATCTATCAATAAATGCCCTACGCCCTTGCCCCTTCGCTGGAATAATCACTGAAAATGTTTGGCTCCATCTCCCAGAGTTCCTCAGCAGGACCGAGCTCCTTGCTCACCATAACATAAAACTCAGCTTTGGTCTTCTCTCCTTCCCCTCTTTCATGTTTCACGTCTTTGCTGGTTGTTTCCTGGAATCGCCTCCCAGATAAATTACTTACCCCAGATCCTTTCCCCAGGATCATCTTCTGAGCTCAGAAGAGTCCTGTTTCCACCGACTCCCTGTGCAGCCGTGGGCAGGTAGTTACATTTCCGTGTCCTGAAGAATGAAGTGGAAATGATGACAGTTAACCGATGGGAAGCATAGGACATAGTGACCACTCAACAAGTGTGCAATTCCACTATTATTGTCAGGGTAAAGTGTGCGCACATTGGTCATTGCTCTGATTCACATCTGGAAGCGTCCCTTCTCTCTCCTGCTGTTGCTGCGGCCCTTGTCTCTGCCCTCGACTGTTGCAAGGCCCTCCCACAGGGATACCAGCGCCTCTCACCTTCAAGGAGGCCTTCTGACTGCAGCCAGGATGCTGTTCCCTCATTTCACCACTCCCTGCTCTATACAGGCAGAGTACAAGGCTCTGAGACATTGTAATATATATAGTTTTAAATCTGTTTGGAGAAATGGCTCAGAATGGCCACTTCTGAAGGAGAGCACGTATTTATTTACCTGCAGGAACCTAGCACTTATGTTGAAGATCCACACTAAAGTCCCAAGTTGGTCCTTGCTCCCTCTTCCAAACACTTTCCATTGCTGTTCCTGAACAAGGTCCAAATACAGCCTTCGAGGTCCTTTGCTGACCTCTCAGCCGCCCAACAGGTCTGCTGGCACCGCTTGTGCTCCGAAGCCTCTTTCGACCGAGAACACCCCCCTGTGAGGCTCGCCCCTCTTCCCGCTCTCCCTTCAGATGAAATCAAAATGAGGTGTGATCGCCCACTCCTTTTAATTTTTTTGCCAAGCACAGTTGAGCAGCTGATTTCAGTCATTTCTACCTATGGTTTCCTCCTTAAAGCTAATTAGTTTCTTTTCAAGTAATTGCAAATAGTACATTTCCCAGGCCCTCGGAGTCAAGGCTGACAACTAGCGGGTTGGAGTGGCTCTTATCAATAGCTCACAGAAATTAGACGTGCCAGCATCCCACTGGGGCCCCGAGGCTTGCTCTAAGTTGTTTAGAATAAATAGCTCGTGGAAGTCCCAGGGCTCTTTTGTGAATGGCGCCACTGATGTGGAAGCTCGGGGTGTGGTGGGCAGTGGGAGCTTCCGTAAGCATCAGCAGAGATCAGCCCCACACACACACGCTTTGCTGTGCTCCGGGCACCGGGCTTGATGCTGAGCGTGGTCCAGGGGACGGGCTGGGGTGGCGGACAGTAACGTTTACTGGAGGGGGAGGGACAGACAGGCTTCATGGAATAGTGATAATCTCCCTCACCAGTGAGTCTGACTGGCCAATCCCAGGACCCTGTCTCCCAGGAACCAAAGATGAGCTCATGCCTATAAAATTCTAGTTCAGTCTTTGGGACATGATGAGTGCTCATTCTCAGATTTGTGGTTTTCCATGTTATTTTTCTCTGGTGTTATATTTTGAGGGATAATTATTATTATTATTGCTTAGTCTTTCCCTTCCATTTTAACATTATTGTTTTGGGCCTTGGATGAGGAGGGTGGAGTGATGGGGACTCCTTGGTTCCTAGCACTACTTGGTTTGGATACTCAGTTCATGCAGGCCTCTGTATCCCTGGATTAGGTTCCTATTGCTGTTGTAACAAGTTGCCACAAGCTCAGTGGCTAAACCAACACAAATGTGTTATTTGACAGTTCTGTACACCAACCCAACTCGGATCTCACTGGGATAAGACAAAGGTGATGGCAGGTGCCTTCCCTCCTGGAGAAAATCTGTTTAGGAGAGAATCTATTTTCCTATCTTTCCCAGAAGCTGCCCACTTCCCTTTCTCTAACTTCACAGCCGGCAACTTCAGGCCTAGTCCGTCTTATGCTGCCATCTCTCTTAAACAGCCCCATCTCCCTCCGACTGGCACTCCTACTTCTTCCCCTTTTAGGGACCTTTGTGGTTGCACTGAGCACCTGGATGATCCAGGATGATCTCCCTCTCGCTGGTTAGGATGTGATTCCATCTGCACCCTTAATTCCCCTTGTTCCTTGTTAACAAAACAGATTCACAGGTTCTGGGATTAGGAGGTGGACATCTTGGGGGAGAGGGTGTTGCATTATTCTGCCTACACAATCCTCATCCCATCTCTTGTCCTTGTCAGCAGCTATTCTAATGTATTTGATACCTGCCCTGAAATGTGTATGTTTCCTTGTAAACCTACTATTGGTGTGTACGTTCTCAATGGGTATATGTGGCATTGTCCTGTGTTCTGTCTATGGCATTTTTCTTACATTTTTCATTCGACACTATGTTTTTAAGGTCTTGCAGGTTGCTCTGGACACAGAGTTCGATGCTGGTAACAACTGCATATTAGTTTGCTTATCCACTCCTCCACCGACGCCGTGTCTGTCTTTACTCCACTCTAAACAGCGCCATGACAAGCCTCCTCGTTCAGGGACCCATTCAAGTCTTTCTCAGGAAATCACACTAAGGCCAGGATTGCTGGGCTCAGGGTATGCATCCTGTGTAAGTTCGTCAGGTAATGTTTCATTGCTCTCCTGGAGCTGTACTAGTTATCCCGGCTCTAGCATCGTTGTTGAACGTCTCTTCTCCAGGACAGGGAGTCAGTGTCTTCTCACATAAAATCTCTCGCCCAGGAGCAGAGCTGAGAGCCCACTCTGCATCTCTCAGATGTGAATTTCTGTTTCCTACAAAGGTTTCAGGATCACTAAGTTGACTTTCCTCCAGCTACGTTTGAGCTCCCACCACTCACCTCTCCGGGTGTGAGGCACTGTGGAAGGCACTGGCTCCATCAGAGAGGCGCCTGCTCTGGCTCTGCATGTTCAGAGTTTCATTGCCATTCCTACCCTTACATTGCCCTTTTGGGTAAATGCAAAAGTATCTCCATATTTTAAAATAAAATCTGCTGCCCTTTCTCCCAAGTTCAGTTTCATTCCCTCAGTTGGTTACTCCATCCTATTTGTCCTTTATTTTCCCCACAGTGAGGTCTGGCTCATGGTAGGTGCTATTAACATTAGAACATACAGGAATGAAATGTGTAATTTCACCCTCTAATCATAGCCGCTCAGAACTGCAAGGGAGATCTCATCCTGTTCAAGTCTCTGACCACCTTCTGGAGGGAAAGGAAAGTGAGGCTTAGGGACAGGGTCTTACATAGGTCAGCGCCAGGACTCAGACGCGCTGAACTGACTTCCAGTTGGTCTTCTTTCCTTTCTTCTGCTGGATCCCTCTACAATCCAATTCTAAAGATGGGCTGGTTCTTGAGGCTGGGAAAGCAACCAGCTAGCAGGGCATGGTGGCAAGAGCAGGAGCTCTGGAACCAGACAAATGTAGGTTCAAATCCCAGTTCTGGGATTTGTACAAACTATATTGTGAGGCACGTTCCTTAACATCTTGTAGTCTCGGTGCCTTCACCTGTAATGCAGGATGGTAACAGCTACCAGAGTTATTGTGAGAGAAAAACGAGTTAAGGTTTATAAAGCAGTCAGCACAGTGCCTGGCAGAGAGTCGGAACTAATTAAACGTAAACTCCATTCCCTTCTCTGCGGAACACCTTGGTGGCTGAAACACTCCTTTATGCATCCAGGAATTAACAGCACTGTTATGAGATTAATTCACAGCAATGCACATGAAAACAGTGATTCAGATCATGGCAAACAACTATAATTAAAGTATCTGGTATTGTTTGATTGCAGGGTTGGCTTCACTCACTTTAGCACTTTGTGGGCAGAGAGCAGGCAGCCTGGGGGCAAAGCGGCTTTGTTTTCTGGGAGGTTCCTGACCACTTCCCAGGGCTCTGCCTGGCCAGGACGATGCCTATGATTCTTGCTTTGCCCTGAAGAGTCCTAACCTTAGTCGGGTGGAGTAGAGGGAGGGGCTCACATTCACTGAGCACCTTTTATGCATCAGGCCCTTCACATGCTCATTCTCACTTTATTATCCCAGAAATTCTAAAAGATCAATACTCAAAACTGCATCTGCGACCAACAGTGCTGAGGCACATAGGTCAACCCAATAAGTTGCTCCAAACCTCATTCCCAGTAAGGGATGGAGCAAGGGTTTAACTCAAGTCCAGGGGACTCCAAAGTCTGTGCTCTATCACGCAGGCTGCCTCCTAGTTTGGGCATCAACTTTACAGCCAGGCAAGTAACAGATGCTGCTTTTAAGTACTTTAAATGTTGCAGCCAAGACTGTTAGTCAACTACCCAATTCCATTTTCCCCTTCTTTACTACCAAAATTCCAAGTTCTTATTCTGAACAGCAATATGCCTAACCACAGATCATTTCCCAGTTTTCTTTGCAGTGAAGGAAGCCCAAAAGATGTGAGAAATTGTTGGTTGGAACTAGGAGGAAACTTCTCTCTTTTTTTATGTATTTTATTGATTTTTTTTTTTTACAGAGAGGAAGGGAGAAGGAGAGGGATAGTTAGGCACATCAATGAGAGAGAAACATCAATCAGCTGCCTCCTGCACACCCCCTACTGGGGATGTGCCCGCAACCAAGGTACATGCCCTTGACCAGAATCGAACCTGGGACCCTTCAGTCCGCAGGCCGACGTTCTATCCACTGAGCCAAACCAGTCAGGGCTAGCAGGAAACTTCTTAAACAGTGAATGACTCATTTGAGAGACATGATCCCCTCTTCCTTTCTGCCTCCTGCATAGGATACATAGTCTGAGAGCTGGTGCCTGGCAGCCTTGTGTACCATGAGGTTTATGAAGTAACCTTGAGAAAGAAATGCAGTTCCAAAGATGGTAGAACAGAAAGGTAGAGGGGTCCTGGGTCCCTGACAAGTATGGAGCTTCCCTGCCAATACTGAATTGCTTTTTTTTTTTTTTAAGTTTCTTTTCAATGAAGGAGAAATAAGCTTCTAATTTAAGTCACTTTCTTTTTTAGCACAACTGGACAGAAACTAACTGACATACCCATAATATCATATTGATTCCTCCAACAGTTCTGTGAGGAAGGTATTATTTTTGTTTAGCTAAGTAAGGCAACTAAAACACATAGAGGTTAAGCAACCTGCCCTAGATCACTAAGCTAGAAGTAACAGAGAGTGATTTGAACCCACGCCAACTTCTCCAGCACTCGTACTCTTAATAATCATATTAGTCTGCCTAGTTGGACTAGACATCAAAGACTCTTTTCTCCAAGCTGAATAACTTTCATGTCTCAGTGGAATTTTCCTTCAGAATCAAACTTTATTTCTGATGGCTTGAGCCCTATTTGCATCTGGCATGAGGTTAGTTTTTCACTTTGTAAGAAATAACATTCTAATGGGTTTTTAAGGGCCCAGAAGACTTATTAGCCATTCCCTGGCTGCCGCAGGACAAACTCATTAAAAACAGCTGAACAAGACCCACAGAATTTGAAGGGCAACAAGAAAATGAGGAAGATGCTCTGTGCATGAGGTTAGAGAATTTGCACAGTAAATCACAATGTCAGAGGGCCCACTCACCCAACTGCAACTGGGACTCCGTGTCCAGGACATTTAATCTGTTTGCATACCCAGATCCCCTTGCTTGGGAATGAGAATTGCAATCACATATTCATTAGACCAGAATTTCTTTCAATAAAACAATTTGGATATCCCTGGAGTCTTCTCTTAACGGGATTTTACCTTCGTGGAAAAGAGTTTGCTTAAGCAAATGAATGGAGCAAATAAAATTGGAGGAGAAATGTTTACTGAGCTAAAGAGAACAAATTATTTTGCGGCACCAGGAAAGTGCCCAATTACAGTGAAATATGGTTTATCCAGAGTTCCGTTGATTGGGACTTGCTATTAATTGGCATCTGTAAAATGGGGATAATCATTCTGACATTTCAGGGTGGTGGTGAGGACTGCGTAAGGTACACCAGGCAGAGGTGATCTAGCTGATGGCTCTGAGGGCTGCCAGTCTGGTCCAGGCTCAGCTGGACAGCTCTTATGCTGGTCACAGTCTATGCAGTCAGGTAGGTGGCTGTGCTTCTAGCAATTACCTGTCTGTTAGTTGGAATGATGGTGACAGCAGGGCTACCTGTCTCTCAGCAGCAGGAAGGCTAGCCCAGGTTTGATTACACCAGGGCTGGCATGGGTTGCAAGAGAGGTCAAGTCCAAAGGTCCAGGCACTGTTCCAACTTCCACTTGTGTCTCAATGACCGAAACAAATCACATAGCCAAACCTAGTCACTGTCTGGGGAACTTCCCAGAGGCATGGATGTGGAACTTAAAGCACACATGTGTTCTGGGGATAATAAATACTTATCTTCCTAACACTTCACAGTGAACCTACCAGTAGCCGTGAGCTCAACAATCCAACAAAAGCACCATAGAACCTGCTCAGGGAGAAGTCACTCTGAAATAGGTACCGTGTATACATGAGGCCCACTGAACTCCAAGGAGAAATTATTCAGTCCAGCAGTCTGGACAGACAGTTGAATGATGAAATTCTTCTCTTCCCAACCAATTGAAAAGATGCATTTTGCATATGGATTTTCTTAATCTGCAAATCAGGGCCTCGTAATAAGAGGTTGTTGAGTCTTTTTAAACTCTGAGTCTGTGAATCTATACTTTTCCATTCCAATTAGAAAAGAGCTGAAGTCCACCCCAAGAAATCTCTGTTTCCTCATCCAATGAGGTAGAGGCAAAAACCAACTGGTCAACTGTGGGGATTGTGTGACCATGGATTAAAATGCCTCTAGAAGTAGTGACCGCTCTGTTATTGGAGGTGATCAAGCACAGGCTGGACAACATTTTAACACAATGATGTGAAGCTGTGGTTCTATTGTACATGTATGAGCAGACATCAGGATTTTCATATTGCTCCTAGGAACATGTCCCTTTCATCCCCCCAGAGCAGGACACACAGAAAAGTGGAACAGGTCCTTGTAGCAGGTAAAAAAGTTAGACTTGTTCGACAACAGCAGATAAGCACCTATTATGAACAAATCAAAGTATTTTCATGGCCTAAACGTTTCTTTACTCTTTCAGTACAAGTAACTCCTTTTTACAAAGGGAAGAACAAAAACTCAGAGAGAAGAAAATTTGCTCAAATTTATCCTCAATCAGTAAGTGTCTGAGTGGTTCTTTCACTATGTGCTTGGTGACCTGTTTTCTTTCCTTCCCTTCCATCACTTTCATTTGTTCAGTCTGTCACTCATTTGATGTTTATTCTTAGTGAAATTTCTGTGACGTGTTAGGAAGATGAGTATTTATTATCCTCAGAACACATGTGCACTTTAAGTTCCACACCTTCAGGTTTGGGTGAGAATGAAATTAGGTAATAGATGAAAAATCTGTAAGCAGTACCTGGTAACTAGAAAGCACCCCATGAAGGCTGGCTGATATTATTTTGGGGGAAATGACAAGGATAGCTTTGGAAATGGAGCCTGAGCTCAGAGAATCTGAGATGCCCAGTCAGAAAGAATCATGTGCACAGGGTTAAAGGACAATGCCCAGAGCCCTGGACCCTTTGGTTGTTGCAGGGACCTTGAGGAGAGTGAAGGACAACCTGAGTAGAAGCCACCTCATGGGGAGCTGACAGAGCAGGGATGCAGCCCTGTGCAGCAGCCCCACCAAGGCCCACCCCATCCTCCCACACTCACACCAGGATTGAGAAGTTCCTGTAAGGGCTGCTGTAAGAAAGCATTGTGCATTCCGGAGCTTGCCAAGAGAACATGCCACTGAGGGCACAGTGGGGACCTCTTCTCCCTCTCTCCCTGCTATGTGTTCCCACAGCCCCAGTGCCCTAAATGGCTCTCTGGGGCAAGACCTTAAAAGTACTCTATACAGACTAAAAGTGCTTCACAAGTGGCTGACATCTGGGCTCCAGAAAACACTCCAGTGATTCTTGCCCTGGCAAACTCAAGGAGTGTAGTCTCAGCCAATAGCTCACCACCTCCTTGACTCTGAGGATGTAAGAGCTAACCAGGTGGAATTTGGGTAATTAAAGTTCTACAGCATGTCAGACCCTGGCCACCTCACAGCAGGGGACACCCATCAGGCTCTTTGCATGGTCTTGCGGAAGCCCCTCTCCCTTGTCCCGGATGCAGATGCTCATGGAAGTATGGGTTCTCTCAGCAGGAGTGAGTGGTGGTGAGAAGGTGAACATTCTCTAAAAGAAGATCCCATTTTGCAATTGTTTACAACTAATGATAAGGCAGTTCTTGAAAGAGATGAGAGGTAGCAGAATGAAATCCAGGATGAACACGTCAGGTGAAAACAAAGGGACAGGCAGAACAGGTGGTTTTGCACTCTGGCTAATCCACATACCTGGTCTAGCCCCGGCCTAGCCCTGCCTGATGTTTAAGGCTGAATCTTCCCCAGCTCAGACCAGCTCAGGGCTCAGGCTCAGAGGGGAGCATCTGGCAGAAGTTCCCCTAAAGGAAACCTTTCTCTTCAAGCACTTTGTCACCTTGGAGTCGTTATACCGAAAGCAATTTCAAGGAACTTGGGTGAAAGATTTGGCACAAAAAAAGAAAGCACCAACTCTATCTATCTATCTATCTATCTATCTATCTATCTATATTTTCAATTGCAGTTTACATTTAATATTATTTTATATTAGTTTCAGGTGTTCAGCATAGTGGTTAGACAATCATATACTTTACAAAGCGGTCCCTTGATATTTCCAGTGCCCACCTGGCCCCATACATGGTTCTTACAACATTATTGACTATATTCTCTATGCTGTACTGTACATCCTCGTGACTATTGTGTAACTACCAATTTGTGCTTCTTAATCCCTTCACCCTTTTCACCCAGTCCCCCAATGTCCCCTCCCCTCTGGCAACCATTGATCTGTTCTGTGTCTATGAGTCTGTTTTAATTTTGTTTGTTCATTTATTTGGTTCTTTAGATTCCACATATGTGTGAAATCATATGATACTTGTCTTTGACTGACTTATTTCACTTAGCATAATACCTTCAAGGTCTGTCCATGCTGTCACAAATGGTAAGATTTTATTCTTTTTTATGGCTGAGTAATATTCCATGGTATACATGTACCACCGCTTTTTTATCCACTCGGTCTATTGGTGAGCATTTGGAATTGCTGTATCATAAGGCAGTTCAATTTTTAATGTTTTTGAGGAACCTCTATCTTATTTTCCACAATGGCTGCACCAATCTTCATTCTCACCAACAGTGCATGAGAGTTCCCTTTTTCCACATCCTCACCAGCACTTGTTGTTTCTGGATTTACTGATGAAAGCCATTCTGACAGGTGTGGGGTGGTCTTTTATGGTGGTCTTAATTTGCATTTCTCTGATAATTAGTGACATTGAACATCTTTTCAAGTGTCTATTGGCTATCGATAGGTTCTTTTTGAGGAAGTGTCTATTCAGGTCCTCACCCATTTTAAAATCAGATTGTTTGTTTTTGTTGTTGAGTAGTATGAGTTCTTTATTAATTTGGGATATTGACCTTGTATCAGATATATCATTGGCAAAGGTAAATATCTTCTTCCATTAATGGGTTGTATTTTCATTTTGTTGCTGGTTTCTCTTGCTGTGCAAAAAATTTTAGTTTGATGTAGCTCCATTAGTTCATTTTTCTTTTATTTCCCTTGTCCAAGGAGATATAGTAGAAAAATATTGTTAAGAGAATTGACAGAGATTTTACTGTCTCTGTTTTATTCTAGAATTTTTATGGTTTTAAGCCTTACATTTAAATCTTTAATCCATTTTGAGTTTATTTTTGTATATGGTGTAAGAAGGTAGTCTAATTTAAAATTTTTTTGCATGTATATGTTCAATTTCTCCAGCACCATTTATTGAATAGACTGTCTTTACCCCCATTGAATGTTTTTGTCTCCTCTGTCAAATATTAATTGACCATATAGGTGTGGGTTGATTTCTGGGGAGAGCATCAGCATTTAGAGGCTGGTTTGTGCTTTTTGATGTGCTGAGGGTTTTTCATACAGAATTCCATTTAAATAGAGAGCCACATAAAGAAAAATTCCATACCATCCTTTGTTCAGCTTGGGGTCTTAGCTTACCAAATAATCTACTTTTGTTCTCTCTGCCTTGAATGCCCTTCTCCAGCATGTCCACATTACATCCCTAATTCAAATCCCACCCTCTCCATGAAGTCTTCCCTGGTTTCTCTGTCACCCCAGCCACCACCACCCCATCAGAAACCACTCATCACATACTTATTCATTCTGCACCATAATTTTCTTATCTGTAAAATGGGCATAAGAATAACACTTGCTCCATAAAGTTGCCGTGGGGATTAATAAGAACACGTAGAATGAAGCTTAGCATATAGACAAAGGTCAATCATACTATTAATTGTGGTTATTAATGGATATGACTTCTTCCTGTGCTCTATTGTGAGATTTTGGAGGCAGGGCAAGGATGGGGTCTTACTCATCTCTGAATCTTAGAAGTTAGTAGACGGCCTCGGTACCCAGCAGTATTCAGGCTCGGTGTATAAAGATGAGTAAGTGCAGGAGTGGCAGGGGACAATGACAAGAGCGACCCTTGAGCCAACAAACACACTGCTCATTAATCCTCCATCTGCCTGGCCCTCGTTTGGGGCCACCTAATATTATGTCACTATTGTTCAAAGCCAGCCAAACTGTCCTGGCGCTGACCACCTGCATCCTTGCTTTCAAACAGTCATGAGTGAGGTGCCGCCGCCGCCGTGCAGGCTGACAGCATCATCGAAGCCGCCTTTGGGGCTTTGCTCCTCAGGGGCGGGTGTGGATGGGACCTGAGGCCTGACTGAGTGGGGGCTCCGTGTGTCTGTGATCCCAGCGCTGCCTTGGGCCCCCACTAAAGCCACAGGAATGGCGCATTGGACTCGCTACCATGCCTCTCATGCTTCTCAGCACGGACAGTTCGTAGTGGATGTCAGACTTTGAATTTCTTACCATGTTGTTTGTATCTGATAAGTGACTCGCCCCGTTTTTTTAAAAGTCAGCTTTTAAAAATACTATGTTTGAACATCTGTCAAGGGCTGGGGATTAGCTGAATAGGCGCTGGATGCCAGGATATTATATTCTCTCTTATCCTTTATACTGCAATTATCTTGATCCTCCAACAACTCTGCACCAGTTACAACCACTTTCCCAGACTTGTTGTTGCTGCACATTCAAAAAATTATTTTATTTGAATCTAAATTAAACTGATATGTAACAAGGTTTTTTTCCCCCATGCTAAGTCTCAAAAAACAGTATCTGCAGATGATTAAAAAACAGTAAAACATGGACAATTTCAAAGTTTATTTCAAGAATAAACTCATGAAAATTCATCTAATTATGCAGCAGTGTACCAAAAATAATCTCTTCCAAACCTAAATTTGTTTAACAAAACACACAGTCAGCTAAGCCAAATGAAAGCAAACGTGTGTTTATGCCACAGTCACCCCCTCCCCCTGGAGCTCGAGTGGGCACGAGGGCTTGGCAGGCCTGGATGCCTGCTGGTGGCTTCTGTGTCCTGAGTTGTCATCATTTCCAATGAGGGGTCATGGAAATAGACCGTGTTGAGAGTGGTCTTCGTTCCTGGCCAGGTGCAGAGCCAGCTGGAGGAATTGAGAGCATTGTATGCTCAGAAACTTAGGGGTCAGGAGATATTACCAAAATGTCATGCACATAAATGGTGCCCTACCATGTATTAACAATATAAAAGCCTAATATGCAAAGTGTCCCTTCAGGAGTTTGACCGACTGGGAGTTCAATCGTTCACTATGATGTGTGCTGACCACCAGGGGATGGTGTGGAATGAAGGAAGGCCCCGGCAGGTGGCCGGCAGTGGCTAGGGATCCTACCCATGGATGAATTTCGTGCACTGGGCCTCTAGTTAACAATAACAGCCAGCATGTGCTAAGCCCTTGCTCTGGAGCAGATATTTATTTGAGGGCCTGACATTCATTTATCAGGATTGAATCCTATGTATCCAGATGTGAACGGCACCCTGGGGTTTCTCACCCACCCTGCCACTGGCCTCCCAGCGGCAATCTTAGGCACTCACTAAATATTTTTAAAATGTCCCATTTATCATCATTGGACTAAATGAATTGGATTACATTAATGGAATGGGTTTAAACCCTAATTAAAACCTCCCTCCCCCCTCCCCCCCATATAGAATAAAATAAAGTCAGCTGTCTTCACAAAGTTCTGTGGCCTGTCTCCCCACGGCACCTTTCCTCTACCTGGAGCAGAAAACGTGAGGAAGGAGCCTGGCCAACTGAGGAATGTCCACTTGGATGCCCAGGAGGAGCAGACCTGGGGCTCCCAGGGAAACAGGAAGGCTCCATGGCCCTCAAATTCCCTGAAATGTGCTTTCCAAAATGGGTTGAACAAGCAGAGGTCTTCTACTCAGCGTTCATCTATCAATTCACTGAATGGTTTTTGCCCTTGCTGTGTGCCTGGCACTGTGCTAGTCCCTGGGTCCTCAAGCTTCACTTATTTTCTCTCTGTGTTTCCAAAGGCAAGGCCCTTAAACTCGCTGGGCCTCAGATGTAAAACTGATGTGAAACTGACATCCTTTTCAAAGCCTTCCAGAGTTGGTAGGAGGGTCGAATGAGATTAAAATGCTTAGCATACTACCTGACATATACTTAAAAAAATAGTAATTAAAGAATTAAAGATTTTTTTAAAAAAAGAAGGAAAGATCTGTGTATCTAATAGTGGAGAAGTCACAGAAAAAATGAATGACAGTTGGAGGTTGAAAGTAATGCACGCACATGCAGTACAGACCCACACCGTGGTGCTGCGTCTCCTGCTCAGGACCTTCCCTGCCCGCCCTCCCATTCCAGATGAGCGGAATGCTTGACACCCTCCCTCTCCCCCTCCCCAGACCCATCTCTTATTACCCTGCCCCTGCCTCCACTATGGGCCCTTCTCTCTGCCACACATGGATTGGGCTGATTTGTTCTGGAAGAGACTGTTTTCAGGCCTCCCCGCCTTTGATCAGGCTGCTCCCTCTACTTGGAAAAGCCCCAGTAATTCAGCAAGACCAGCTGAACATCAAACCCTCTGGGAGACCCTGATCTGGTCCTCTTGTCCTGGCTGAGTTTTGTGCTCTCCTCTGGCTCCTGCAGCATTAGGACTGACTGTTGATGAGCTGTGCATTCTGTGACCAGCTTTCCAGTAGATCAGTGGTTCTCAACCTTCCTAATGCCGCGACACTTTAGTACAGTTCCTCATGTTGTGGTGACCCCCAACCATAAAATTATTTTCGTTGCTACTTCATAGCTGTAATTTTGCTACTGTTATGAATCATAATGTAAATATCTGATATGCAGGATATATTTTCATTGTTACAAATTGAAGTTAATTAAAGCATAGTGATTCATCACAAAGACAATATGTAATTATATATGTGTTCTCCGACGGTCTTAGGCGACCCCTGTGAAAGGGTCGTTCGACGCCCAAAGGGGTTGAGACCCACAGGTTGAGAACCGCTGCAGTAGACGGTGAGCTCCTCAAGGTAGAGCCTACCCTTCACTGGGTGTGTGTGTGGTCTAGCCCAGTACCTGACATGGGGCTTTTGGGATTGAAGGGATGGAGGGAGGAAAGCAGATAGGCAGAAAGAGATCATGGCATTTCGGACAGCGGTTCCCAAAAGTGGGGGTGTGGGGGGTCCAAGGATTGGCTACTGAGGCTCACTTGGAGCAATCCTGACAACAAAACGGAACATACATAGTTCCACGATCCTGAGATTCAGAGCATGGACCCAGGCAACGATGATTTACCTTGAAGCTAATGAAGCTTGTACTTCAGGACTCTTACACAGCCCATTCCAGGGCCCTGGGAGGAGCTCCAGAAATTTATTATTTATAATTTTACATATATTTTTAAAGGGGCCCTCTGTATGGAATGAGCTTAGGCCCCACAAAACCTGAACCAACTTCTGGCTCCAAGATCTGGAGTTTTAAGAAGCTTGTCAAAAAGGACTTGTATGCATGCATATTAGCATAGCCAATGGACACAGACACTGGGGCGGTGAGGGCTTGCCCAGGGTGGAAATGGCTGGGAGAGGTGAACTGGGGAAAAAGGAGACATATGTAAAACTTTAGACAACAATTTTTTTTTTTAAAGAAGCTTGTCAAGAGATTCTGATTCACAGCCAGGGCTGGGGCTCACTTGCTACTCAGTGTGCGATTCTCAGACCAGAAGCATCAAAATCACGGGAGAGCATGTTAGAAATGCAGACTCTCACCCCATCCCCAGACCTATTGTAATGGAGTCCACACTTTCACAAAATCTCTGGGCCAATTCACATGAAAAAAAAATCACATTAAAAAAAAAAGTTTGTGAAATGCAGCTCTAGTAGTTTCTCTAATTTTTTTCTTCCAGCTCAGAAACCTGGGAGGCCTTCTTGGAGGAGGTAGCCTCTGAACTGGGCCCGAATGTAGAAGTAGTGTTGGTGTGTGGAGTAGATTCCAGCAGAGGGAGCAGTATCAGCAGACACATGGAGATGGGAAGCATGAGTGTGTGTACAAGTCGTCCAGGGCCCTTGGACTAGAATCAGATAAAAGCAATGGTAGGTAAGCTGTCTGGAGTGGACTGAGAAAGGCAGGCAGGCCGTGGAGGAACATGGGTGCTGAGTTAGGGCCTCTAGATTCTAACAAGTAGCCTTTGTGTTTTGGACCAAAAGAATGAGAGCTCAAGCTGTAAAAGCAAAACTTCCCCTGGGAGAGGGAAGTGGTCACCGATACTCATTCATGCTCAGGTACAGATTATTTATGAACAAGCCTTTTCTGAAAGGAGTAAAAGAAGGGAAGGGCAGGAAGCCAGAAGAGAGGACTGAGAAAAATGACTGGAAGGCATTCATATTTTTCCCCACCCGGGAGGGCTAGGGGGTCTCAATACTGCTCCCACATGGGAACTCCATGAATCTTTGCTGATTGTGGTTTGAAGAGGGGAAGGAAGGTGCAGGTGGGTCCAGGTCTCCTCCTGTGAATTCCCTGTCACTCCCCACTCCCTCCAGGCTCCCCCTCAGAGCTTCCTCTGTTTAACTTATTCCTGTAGCTCCAACAAAACCTCCCTGCAGGGTTGTTAGGAAGATTAAGGGGATAAGATAGCAAAGTACGAGAATAATTAGGACCTGAGAAAGTACATGCGCATGCTAGCCTTTGAACCTTGGAGCCAGAGCTCATGGTTCACCCATTTGTCTACGGATACCTGGTTCCAGTTCTAATACCCAGTGGGTTTTTGATGAATGATTGATGGGGAAAATAGCCAAAATATCAGCTAATGGGAGACTCATTGTCATTTGGCCTTAGAGTGGGTGTTGTCACGGTTGTGATGCACATTTTAAAATGCACAGCAATAACAATTTAATGAACACTCACCGCGTGCCGATCACTGTGCTAAGCATTTTGCGTATATTATTTCATTTAGTCCCATTGCACAGATGAGGAAAAAAGGAACTCAGCGATGTTGAGCACTCAGAGTCTCATTGCTATTAAGAGGCAGAGCGGGAGATAAAATTGAATACCAAGGTGAGGTCACAGCTGCACTCACAGTAAAGCCCCTTATGGGTGTCACAGGTAAAATAAATTCCCCGAGGAATCGTATATTTGGCTTCTCCCCCACCTTATTCAATTGATAAGGAGAGTCACTGTTTCATACTGATGGAATTGTAGACTCACAGAGTCAGAGATGGAGAAAACACTAGGGATGACCTAGGTCAGTGATGGCGAACCTATGACACGCATGTCAAAGGTGACATGCGAACTCATTTTTTTGGTTGATTTCTTTGTTAAATGGTATTTAAATATATAAAATAAATATCAAAAATATAAATCTTTGTTTTACTATGGTTGCAAATATCGAAAAATTTCTATATGTGACACAGCACCAGAGTTAAGTTAGGGTTTTTCAAAATGCTGACACGCCGAGCTCAAAAGGTTCGCCATCACTGACCTAGGTCAATGCTGCTGTCTTACAGATGCTAAAGTGGAGGCTCAGAGAGGTTGCTTGACTTGCTCAAGGTAACACCGAATGAGAATGGAAGGGTTGGGCTCCATATTGGCTTTCTTGGCTCTTATTAATTGGCTCTTACATTAAGATAAAAACAAATATTTAAAAACAGGTTCTCTTGTTTTGCTCTACCCTCACTTCTTCACATCCTTCCTCCTTCACCAGCTCTTCTCTCTCTCTCTCTCTTTTTATTCATTTATGCATTCACTTGACAAATATGTAGTGAGGCACTATAGTGAAACCAGTTATATTTGGAATTTGGGAATAAATAAGAGATAAGAGAGAGCAAGAAAGAAAAAAGAATAAAAATGAATATCAGAAATAGAAAGGAAGAGAAGAAAGAGGGAGAGGGTGGGAGGAGAGGAAAAGAAGGGAAGGAAGGGAGGCAGGAAGGAGGGATAGAGAAAAACAACAGTGAGCACCTTCTATGTGAATTCTAAGGATTTTCCATGTATTAGTTTATTTAAACCACACAGAAATGCTAGGATGAAGTCACTGTTATTATCCTCATTTTACAGGTGAGGCACTGTGTCACAGAGACCTTAAGTAAATTGTCCAAGGTCAGAGACCTAGAAGGTGGCAAGGTCAATATGCAAACCTACCCGACCTGACTCTAGCGACCTCATTTGGGAGTTGTGTTGAAATGTCCTTCAGTTGCCCTGATGGCCCCTGGAAGTGAAGGAGATGTCAACAGTGGGGAGAATAGTGTTTCTGAGAGTCTTTTATCCTCTTTCTCCTCAGTTGTATCCTGGTGAACCATCCTCACATTGTTTATCATGGACCATCAGCCCCAGGGCATGCAAGGGACTGCATGCACATAGGACTACCTTACAGAGCAGCCTGGAAGGGGAAGGATCCTGAGATTTAGAGCCAGGAGAACTAGGGTTTAGCTGTGTCCCTGTCACTCAGAACTGTGACATAGATGAGTCAAGTCACCTCTTCAACTGTCTGTCTCCTCATCTGGAAAATGGGCACTATAGTCAGTTGTACCCTACATACTTCAGAGGATTAAATTTAGGCGAAAGTAGTTTATAACTCCAAAAGGTAAAGTCCAAGAAATCAAACATAGCCATTAACCCTCCTCTGCTTATTTTGTGTAGATGTTTGTTAAATATAAAAGAAAAAAGAAACGCTGTGAGGGGCCTGAGTTTAGGATGAGGATGACAGAGACTATCCAAAGAAGAGAAAGGCTTAGGAGATGAGCTCTCCGCAGTGAGGGTAAGAAGATGAATTATTTTGAAAGAACCAGAAGGGCCCAGAGGATGGTTAATTGTCTCTGGATAAATAGGTTACTATAGTCATTTATTCATTCTTTTAATAAATTAATATTGTCTGTCTCCCATGTGCCAATCACAGTGCTAGTCATTGGGTACAGTGGCTTACAGAACAGACATGGTCCTGATCCCCATGTGCCAGTCACAGTGCTAGACATTGGGGTACAGTGGTTTACACAGCAGACATGGTCCTGATCTCATGGAGCCTGCAGTCTGCAGAGAGTCAGACTGAATAATTTCATACAGAATTTAAATGCAATATTATAAACTGTGACATATGCTATGAGGCAAAGGAAAATAATTTTGTATAAGAAAGAAAAATAATATTGAGTAGGGGGGAACACATTGGAAGACTCAATACCCTATTTTCGTCCTCCTTTCCCCTCTCCTGCACCCACACTCCTCCCACATGACCCCACCTCCCACCACCCACCCACTGCTACTCAAAAGATTATAGGTCTCTACTCCCCACAGGTTTGCATTATTTTGTTTCAATGAAAACCTTAGTTCATTCAGGCTGCTACAACAAAATACCATAAACTGGCCTAGCTTATAGATGACAAACATTTAGTTTTCACATGTCTGGAGGCTGCCAAGTTCAAGATCATAGCACTGGTGCAGATTCAGCATCTGGGGCAGACCCATCCTCATTGACAGCTGTCTCCTCACTGTAGCCTTGCATTGCGGAAGGGGACACTAATCCCGTTCATGAGGGCTCTGCCCCCAGGACCTAATTGTCTTCCAAAGGAGATTACCTTTTAATACCTTCACCTCAGGGGTTAGGATCTCAATATGTGAATTTGCAGGGACATAAACATGCAAGGACATAGCAATGAGCACTCTTTTGTATGTGCAAGAAAAACAGGTGCATATATCCCCACATGTCAAGCTGTTTTCATAGTCAGCCTTGGCTGTAGCCCTCTCTAATGTAGCCCTATAAATCATTATTATTCCTACTTTTACAGATTAAAAAAAATGTTCATAACAGTACAATGACTTGTCTAAGATAACACAGCCAGAAAGGCCACATTAGAGCTCAGGATGCATGCCCCAGGAGAGGGTGGCATAAGGGGTGAGGAGGGTATAGAGAAGGTTCAGAGTGACCCTGGCTCAGAGTGAGGTCAGACTTCCATGATTCTTTGGCAGCTAGAAACTGGGACAGCAGCCATTCTCCGGAAGACCTGTGTCTGGTCCAGTTTGAATGGCCAGTAACAGCCCTTCAAAGCCAGAGGCAGGATTTTCACGCCTCTCCAGGGAGCTGCAGTCAGATGGGGAGCACGGGGCTTGCCCTAGTACTGCTGTCTCCAAGGGGCAGGGCCCCAGTCATCTCCCCTAACAGTGCAAGCCTGAGGTCTCGGGCGTCAGGTGGCCCCTCTGAGTTGCTCCCACACAACTGCAACACGGTACTCGGAACAAACTTGAACGTAGGCTCCAGGCAGAGAGACCTGTAGGCTGTCTACATGCCAGGCAAAACCCTGAGGCGGGTGGAGGAGTCTGAGCTGGGGGGGTCTGCCTCTCATCGCGGCTTCAGAGGCCTGCAGCGCTCGCCCTGCAGTTCCCAGCTGCGGACAGTAGGTGGCAGTGGGTCGTGAGAAATCGCGGTCCTCGCTGGTCCGGGTTCGGGAGAACCAGCCTGGAGAAAAACGTGGCTGGGCTTCGGCCACGCGGGAGAGCAACGCCCCCAGGGGTGGGGGTGGGGGCCGCCCCGGACTGGCCAGCTTCTGTCCCAGCCGAGGTCAGTGAGGACCTGGCAGGCAGCGCCTGGGGCAGGACAGGGAGGGCTCCCTGGGGCTCCTGGTCCCCATGTGCTGTGCTCTCATGGGGAGCCCTTGGCCGGGGCACCCTGGTGAGGGCCCTGCCCACTGCCTCCTTGGCCAGAATGCGTGCCAGGCGTGGGAATTTACTTCCTAAGCAATTACTTTTTTTTTCTTTTTAATCTGAAGAAGAAACTGCCCTTCAGAGAGGTTAAGGGACTTGGCTGTGCTGTGGCCACTGAGCTCTGTTAGTGTCTGTGCCGGATTAAAACCCAGTCCTGCGCTCTAACAATACCCAGTGCGGTGGCTGGGATGGGGGTCCCGGGTGGCAAGGCCTGGGTCTAACATGGAGTGGCCTCTGGTCTGCGTTCACGGTGGAAAGCTCATGGCTCAGGCACGGTGCGGCCATGGGCTGCTTTGCCTCCTCTTTGAGGCTGTATCCACTGAGGAGCATGGCTGAGATGGCCTTTGGGTGGCCTTTGAGCCCTAGAGTGCTCCCAGCGCCCATCTGCATGGCCTTCCCAGGCCCAGCCTCTGGGGGGCAACCCTGAGCAAGGAGCAGCCTCCTGGGCACTGAGTCTGACCAGGGCTGCTCTGCTCTCTAAGAAGTAACACTTTCCTCTGGGGAACTGTTAGGTCCAGACACCCTGTGAGGCGCGCATAGGAGTGTTTCCATTTAAACACTCCTGAGCCTTGGGAAAGGTGACTGGCCAGAGCAGGCAAAGCCAGTGGGTGGCTGCCCCTGGGCTGGATCCCAGGTCTCCCCAGCAGGAGCAGCGGTGCTGGGGCAGGCTCTGCTGCAGGGAAGGCCCCTGCATGCCCCTTCCACCCCCCACAGCAGGCAGGCGGGAGGCGGACAAATTAATTCATGCTATCTTTACATTATGTATAATGCGGCATGATTTTATTTTGCTTCATTCCCGAAATCTTTTACAGTAATTAGTAGCCAAGTAAAATATAAAAATTAATGCAATATAACACTTTAATGGTAATAATACACCATCCTGTCTAATTAATAAAATCTGTTGTTTCCAAGCACGATTATTTATTTGACAAATTGATAGCACACATCCTGTTCATACCCTCTCTCCCGGCTCCCATCCTTTCAGTTTATTGAATAAAATTGTAGCAGGAAAATAAACAGATTGTCTTCTGACCTGACAAGCAAGTGAGAAATAAACCCCTCACTCATATGTCTCTAATGGTTCTCAACTATATTCTCTAACAAATGTCCAGATTGGTTAGAAATCCGCCCTTAATAACTGTTTCTCCTTATTTTAGGGAAGGAGACCTAGCTCTCTTTTCCCTCCGGGTAGTATTTGTACTGGGACAGTTTGGAGAAATGAATTCAGTGGCTCCCTGATGGAACTATTGCTGAGACCTGCTGAGTGAGGAGGCCGGGGCTGCTCTGGCTGCTGCTGCCAAGGGGCACTGTGCCCACCTGGGACACAGCAGGAGAGGAGAGGCTCTCAAAGGGGGCGGGGAGGGGACAGGTTGGAGGATTGTCACCAGGAGTTGGGAAAACAAAACGCAGAAATGGGTGAGGGCAGGGGGGAGGAACACCCCCATTGTCACTGTGTGTGGATCTTGGGACAAAACACTGATCTCATTACAGACCTGAATGTGCGTTATGTTTTGTATCATGGGGACACTTTCTATGCTAAATGTGAAAACATGAAAGCATTTTAAGCTATAAATAGGGCCTCAGGGACAGAGGCACAGACACAGACACAGAGAGACACTGGGACCAAGAGAGACAGAGACACAGAGACAGAGCAAGACAGAGATGGGAAAAATGGGAGAAACTCACCATCTGCAGCTTGTTTTACAGCATTTTTCTCTGAAAGGAATGTTGTGATGTGATCTGTGTTGTGCTCTCCCAGCTTTCAAGCTACACTTGCTGTAATGAAAAGGGGGAAATCTCCAGGTGCACACAGGTGAAGGAAGTCGCCCTCTCACAGACATGGGCTCAGTAGAGATGTGCTTGCGCATTGCAGACACGACGACACACCACAGTGCAAGTGTGCCCTGCTAAGCCAGGCTTGCCTCAGTGCACTCATGTCCCCATTGCAGTCTTTCTGGGCCACCACAGTGACCCCGACCTTCCCTTGCACTCTTCACACTCTGATCTTTTCGCACAACCATTTTGTGCTAATGCATTATTTGAATAATAATTAAGAAAAAGGACTTAGATACGATTTTCCTGAGAGCGTTTCCTAGCCTCTCTGGAAGCCCATAAAGCAGGTCACCACTTCAAGCTTTTTGCCAATGCCCAGGTATACAGAAGGTGATCAGTAAGTGTAGTTGCTTCCGTATGAATTGTTTTAAAGCAGGGTTACTATACCCATTTTATAGAGAGGGAGCAGGTAACCTCTTTCCAAGAGGAAATAGTTGGGTATTCATTGGAAAATAACATGCACCGGACACTTGCCAAGGGTCAGATACTATCCAAACACTTCGTTTTATTTAATCTTCACAATAACTCTATGAGGTGGGTCCTGTTACTCCCAACATGATAGATGTGGAGACTGATATTCAGAGGGTTTTTGTAATTTGCCTCAAAGTAGACAGCTAATGTATGATAGGGTTTGGGTTTGAACCCTCATTTGTCTGGACTTACAGTTCCTCCAAGCCATGCCCTAGTCCCAGCTCGGATGCTCACCAGCTGCATGACTTTAAGCAAGTAACATTTCTGAGATTCAGTTTGCTCAAATATAAAGCCATTCATATTTTCACCTCGTGGAGTTGATATGAAGGCGAAATGAGATAATTTATCCAAACATGGCCCAGAAGAGTGCCAGCATGCATTCAGAGTTTAATAAAATCTCCGCTTCCTTCAACTTTCGTTTTGTCCTTCCAATGTCAGCCACTGCCCCAGGAGCTGCCTGAAAGATAGCTCAGCTGACTGGGGCAGCACATAGTGGCAGCTCCAGGTTCCAAGCCTGGATTTTACCATTTGCAAAATAAAGAACTAATGGCTTTTTGTAGAAATAAACTGAGTTAAAGCATGAGAGGTCTGCACAGTGCCTGATATATAGCTGGTGCCAAATAAACATTTGTAAGAGGAAAGAAGGGAGGGAGGAAAGAACCAGGAGAATGGTACCACAGTGCTCAAAGAGGACCTGGTGCCCCAGCAGCTCTCAGGGTCTGGGGACTGGTCCCACTCCAGCTCCACTAGTGGTCAAGAATGTCCTAGAAGATGGTGAGTCTCCTGCAGACCTGCTCAGTGCCATCGATGAATATGTTTTATGATGGATCTAATTAAGCTCTCTAATGAGGGATCACAAGATGACAATTTATCCCAGAGCCATCACTCATTAAATTGCTATTTCAGGAGACGACATGGTTCCAGCCTTAATTGGCAGAGTTCACGTGACTAGAATCCCTTGGGAGAAGAGATGTCCCTTGTCACAGTCTCGTCACCTCTGTGGTTAAGGGGATCAGAAGGGTTCCGAGAGGCACATTTCAACAGCCCAGACCCCACCTGCCCTGCTTTGGAGAGCTCCCTCCATGGGGAGCGGATGGAGGCAGGCAGCCTGCAGCTGTGCAGAGGCCCAATTTCAGAATCAGAAACCAGGACCTTTCCATCAGCTACATGGATGCCTAGTCAAGTAGGCCCAGTTTCCTCATCTGTAAAGGAGCCTTAGTAATGCCTTCCCTGCCCACCTCCGGCAGTTGTTTGGGAAGATTAAAGAAGATCCCGGAGAGGCTTGTAGAGTAGTGGGAAGAATACAGACTTTAAAGTGAAAGTCTCCAAGTTCAAATCTCTGTTCTATGACCCACTAGCTGTGTGACTCTGAGTAAGTTACTAAGCATCCCTGAACCTTGGTTTCTTTGTATACAAAATGAATCAATAATAGTACCTACTTCCATAGGGTTGTTGGAAAGCTTTAAGAGTTTTATGTTCAGCTTGGTTTCTGAAGATCCTGGGGACACATAGATGAAGAGACATGGTGGTTTTCTAAGATCCTTTTGCACTTTAATATTTGCAGATTAACACCTACACCAAGGACAATTTACAAATCTCAAGAGAACTTGCACAAGTTATGCTGGCTATATCCCAGGAGACACAGGGAGGAGGTGACATTTTAGCTTGAAGTAGGAGCCTTTTTCAGTTCAAGAAGAGAGGAAAATGCATCCCAGGATGAGGGAGTCAGTATAAGCAAAGGGTCTCGGGTTGGAGAAAGTTGGTATATTCAGAATGTAGTGAGCAGAGAGGATTGGTTTGTGGATGAATAAAAGGAATGACATAGTGAACGAGGAAAATAAGCCTAGAGGGACAAGCAGAAAGCAGGTTTTTAGATCCTTGAAATGCAGTGCAAAAGCATTTGGATTTTATTTTGAAGGTCACTGAAACCTGACAAGGAATGCATTGAATGAGCTCTCATTACAGTTTGGACCTCATAGAAGAACAACCAGGTCTCTAGTATGCATATAAGATCTTTGGTTAATCTCTTCCCCTCCGCCTTTCTCTCTGAGATTCATCAGTCTGTTCCATGTTTCCATGTCTATGTGTTGAGCATCTGCCCCCTGGTGGTCAGTGCATGTCATAGCTACCAGTCGAATGGTCAAATGGTCTAACAGTTGAAAGGTCACTTAGACTTTTATACATATAGATGGTAGATTCAGGTTATGCCCACAAAGGTGGTTTGGAGTCTGTGGAGTGAACCTTATCTGTCCATCAAGACCAGGATGACCAGAGCCCCTGTGTGTTAAGTGCCATAGCCTTCTGGGGGGCCACATGAGAAACCAAAATGGAAACGGTGCCTTGAATTTGGGACTGCTCAAATTCAAGAAGAAGACTAGAAGGAAACTAAAGCTAGCTGAGCTGCTAGCATGCATCAGGAAAGTGACATTCAATTCTCATGACGCTCTCAATTAGGTGTGACTGTCCCCATTTACAGAATGATGCGTTGAGTTTCAGGAAGGGTCATGGCTTCTCCTAAGTGACCAGCTAATAAGAACAGAGCCAGGATTTGACCCGTGGTTTGCAGGTACCGAAGCAGCGTTTGTACCACTGCATGCTCATTTACCAAAGGTTGATGTCACATTTAGGACCTCCAGCCTCACTGGCTTGAGGTGTGGTCACTACGTCTCTCCATTTTTCACAAGAGGACACTAAGGCACAGAGAATTCTCTTGCCCATGGACACCTTACATCAAATAATTTTCTGATAGAAAACAGAGATGCAATTCTGATCTGGCAGGAATGGTGCTGAGGAGCGTTTTATTCCCGGAACTCTGGGACAGAATTCATGGCCAGATTCTAGTCTATCTTTCCAGAAGCCATTTGCCTTTGCTTATTCCATACTCCACGGGCCGATGTGACCATTCCTGGCTCTTTGATTTTTGAGGGGATAGAGATGGGGAATAGAGCTGGTTTTATATTACACAATAAAATTCTCTCAACAAGCAAGGTGGGGTACAGTTTTTAATTCAAGTGCTTTTCAGAAAAAGAAAATGGGAAAATACATAGTCAAAAATATTTGAATAAAGGATACACCCCTAAATGTGAAATTGTTCAGAAATATGTATTTGTAAGAGGATTTAAAGTGTTCGTGACAGCCACTACTTACACTGTTTAAAAAGTTGCAATTAGTACCAAAAGGCTTGGGTGGTGAAGAAAGCATCATAGCATAGGCGTATTTATATAACAACTTCCATCAGCCAAAGGAAAAATGGACAGAACTCTATTACAAGCTTTTTATATTTGAAGAGCAATTTCTAATAATATATCTAGAAGCCATTTCTGAAATTGACTTAGTGTGCATGATCCGGGATTAATGTTTTCTGCAAAATCACATGCTCGTTTGAACATAAACATTTTGCACTTCCGTTCCACCTCCTGGTTCAGAAGAATGCACCTCCAATGTGTAAAATGATCTATCAAAATTAATTGTGAATGCCCTAATCCAATCAAGTCCACCTCATTAGGCAAACATTTAAATTATTAAGTTAAATAGTGGGATATTTCAATATAATCTTGTTATGCTATTTTTACAGCAGTACAAATGCTGTCTACAGATGGGCTCAGCTTCCCACTATTGTTGAGTGCACTTACCACCTCTATTGCTGGCTTTCTGTCACTGACTGTCACGTGTGTATGACACTGGCCAGTCACAATTGCTCACCACCTCATAATTACTGATAGAGCACCTCCTCTGTGCCACAATTTGAAAGCTGCAGAAGACCTTCAGAATGATCTAGTCACCTCTTTCTGCAGATGCAAGAATGAAGGTTCTGAGAGGGTGGGGGTATTTTTAACGGACCACAGAGCCAATTTGAGACAAAGCTGCATGGAGAACTCGGGCTCCTGATTCTGCATCCCTTGCTCTGCTTTCTTCTTTTTTACTCTACTGAATCGGTTTCCCTTTTCCCCTCCCTTCTACTTTAATTCAAATGGAAATACTGTAGAAACAAACCAGATCAGGCCAATGCTGGACAAAAGTTAAATAATTAGTAGTTTGTAAGATAGCTCTTTTATGCCCCCCATATGATACAAGATATTATCCCAACCTGATTGCCCTTCACAGAGCTTTAAATAGTTTGTTCTTTCCAAGTTCCTCTAGCCAGCAGACAGCTATTCATAATTTGATATTTCCTCAAAGGCCAGTCCAACAGAGACATGTTTTGGAAGAAATAAGCTCTCAATGTTTTAGACACCAATCCCAAAATTAGTCTCGTATATGTATGTTGTGGGAGGAAGAACAAGGAAGAAATGAGCAGGAATTGAAGAGGGCCTGAGAGCTAGCCACTGCCAGGACCACAAGCCCATCTCAGGATCCTCTTGGGAGCCAGAGAACACAGTTCTGTATTAGATAATTTTGGGACCATTATCTAATACTGGATCTTTGCCAACTTCTTCAAATGCTTTATCTCAATCCCTAACTCGACATTGAGGTGGATCTTGTTATTTTGTCCAATGGATGGAGAAACGGGAAACTAATGCTTAGAGAGTCTAAATAACTCACCCAAATGCACATGACCGTTGAGTGACAAGCTGGGACTATGATCCCAGGACTATGTTTCTCCCAAGTATTCTTCATGTCCATGCTCTAGAACAGCTGTGGGCAAACTACGGCCTGTTTGAAATGAATAAAACTATTGAAAAAAAAAGACCGTACCCTTTTATGTAATGATGTTTACTTTGAATTTATATTAGTTCACACAAACACTCCATCCATGCTTTTGTTCCGGCCCTCCGGTCCAGTTTAAGAACCCATTGTGGCCCTCGAGTCAAAAAGTTTGCCCACCCCTGCTCTAGAATCAAAGTAATCAAGATCATCCTGGACAACCAAACATTACATTTGATTTGGGTCCAGATACTACCTCTCTGGACCCCACCTTGTCTCATTGGTCCCTGTTCTTGTCCCTGCCCACCAGGAACCTATGAGGTCTCTCAGAACGGGCCAGGGCTGTGTACCTGGAGGTGCCTCAATAATCCAGCTGAAATGTGATTTTCTTCGTGCTGCCTGGTAGGCCCAGGCCCAGCTGGCCCACAAGGACCTCAGTATCCCTATGCTTATGCCAGGGACATCCAAGCTCCATCCTCTTGTGCTGACTGTTATTTTTGACTTCAGGTCTGGGTGTCAATTTGTGTGGAAATATATAGAAAATGATGTAGCCCTGGCCACAACAAAGGCAGGACTCAGCTTCGGCCTTCTTCTCTGACCACACACTCAACCGTCCCCAGCCCCAGCTCTTCCCACAGCCCTGTTCCCTGTGAGTGTGGGAAGACGTGCCAAGAAGAAAGGCAGGAAGGAGAGCTTCCTGAGTGGACCGAGTCCATTTATATACTCTTTCCGTTTTGTACACGCAACTCCCCTGGGAACTGGATATCATTCCCCCCATCTTATGGCTGAAGAATCTCAGAGCTCAGGAAAGTTAACGGCGATGGCTGTTACATGGGATGGTGAGGCAGGCAGAGCAAACTGGGAAGCAATCAGGGTCAGCCCCACCCTCTCCTCTCTCATGGTCTACATTCACCCTCCCAGAGCCCCTGCATTGGGGGTGGACATATTCACAGGGCTCGCTGTCCGTGATCTTGGTGCAGGGACTGGATGTAATCAATGCCCTCAGCAAGGCCCAGGGTGCTCCACTGTGAGGGCAAAGGGTAAGAGAGATTACAGTTGGGGGTTCTGGTTCTAGCTTGGCCACTTACTCCATGTGTCTTGAAAATATTTCTTCCCTTCTCTGGCTCTGAACTTTCCTATCTGCGCAGTGGGAGAATAGCATTTGGTGTCTGTTGACCCGCCCAGCTGTAGTCCTCTGGCATCTGTGATAAAGTGCTCTTGGATCTGGACCCTAAAATATTGGTACCACTAAGGAAATACCCTAAATTTCCCCCAGAATAGGGAAGGCAGAAAGGAACTTAACCCCATGGTCTCTGGCACAGAGGGTGTCTGAGTGACAGAGATAGTCACAAGTCAAATCTAGTAGGAATGAGGGACATTCATTGGGGTCTTGTGGACCAGGTGCACCAAAGACCTGGGATACTGGACAGTCAGAGGAAGGGCTCAGGAAGGCAGGTCTGAAGGGGTATCTAGAAGAACACAAGATTCATACCATTTGCTGCAGCCTCCTGTTTTATGTGTTACCTCTTGACCCTCATTCACCCCAACTGTTCTCTATAGCTCAGGGGTTCTTAATCAGAATTCATGCTCTTTGAAATTTGTTTGCAAAGTAATACATATAGGTGAACATGAGCATCTTTCTGGGGCCAAACGCTTTTATTACATTCTCAAGGAGTTTAGACACCACACACTCAAACACACCAAGTTAAGAACCACTTATCCAATTCAAGCACATTCCTCTCCATCCTCACCACCTGTGTCCTGGTTCAGGCCCTCATCATGGGCATCTTGGTTTATTACACTGAACCTCTGGTCTCTTTGTCTCCAGCCTCATCTTCTTCCAATCTGGCTTCCACAGAGCCCTCCAGGTCACCTTTCTCAACCTCGGCTTTGACAGCCTTCCTTAGCTTTGCATTGTCTCCAGATGACGTCCTAAGTGTTTAGCCCAGCTTACAAGATCCTTCCTAATGTGGCCCCCGGTTGATTCTCCAGTCTCACCTTCTGACAATCCCCTTCCTTGCGCATCCTTAGCTGTAGCCACAGCCTATAACATCCTGGCTCTATAATTTGCATATTTTATTCTCTCTGAGGGAATGCCCTACCCCCTTAATTTGTTGAACTCTTATAATGTAAATATCATGAGAAAAGGCTTAGTCTGTTTTGTTCACTGCACTATCCTCTAACATTCAGTGAGTGGCTGACACATGTAGGCATTCAGTAAATATGTGCCGTGAATGAATAATTGATTAAATGAATCTCTAGGATCTAGATCAGTGGTTCTCAACCTTCCTAATGCCGCGACCCTTTAATACAGTTCCTTACATTGTGGTGCCCCCTAATTTCATTGTTACAAATTGAACATAATTAAAGCATAGTGATTAATCACAAAAACAATATGTAATTATATATGTATTTTCCGATGGTCTTAGGCGACCCCTGTGAAAGGGTCGTTTGACCCCCAAAGGGGTCGCGACCCATAGGTTGAGAACCACTGATCTAGATCAAGGTTTCCTACCTCTTACAGCTTTCCTGACCCCATGGTGGAAGTGGTCATTCTGTTGGATCCACATTTCACTGCATTGCAACTATTTTTATGTGTAGCATTACTAGGTGACATTATATGGGTCATTACTATATGTCACTTTACTGTATTATTTTAGTTCACAGATACAGTTTGATTTTTCTTTATACCTCCAGTACCCAGACCAGGGTTTGGCACCTACCAGTTGCTCCAAATAAATGTATCTTAAATTGGTGAGAAAATGAATGAATGACTTCACAAATGCAAACGCTAAGTTAATCTTTGCCCATTAAAATTCTATCCATTTTTCAAGGTCTGGCTCAAATTCTACTACCTTCATGAATTTATTCCACTCCTTGCCTCCAATTAGATATGACTTCGAGCTTCTCTAACTTCCCCTAGCATTTTGTTGAGCCCTCTCTTGTAGACTGATTCACACTCCCCCATGGTAAGAACTGATCAGGAAGCTCTCCCCTACTAGTCTACATACACCTGAACCCTTGAGAAGCACCCACTCTGTTCTGTATCCACCCCACCCTTGCCTGCTAACCCAGCCCTAGCACAACACTGAAAACTGTGATATGTTTATGGGGTTGTCATTCAATTAAACCACATTTTTTTTCCCAGTTGGATCTATGATTGCCTCTTTTTAGATGTGGCAACTTCAGGTTTTCATAAAATTTTGCTCCATAAAGAAGAAAGAGAAAAACTCACTGGCCAGCATGGAAGCTTCCGTGAGAACATTCGGCTCTTTGCATTCTTGCCATGCACATACCTCCAACCAAAACTGCTCAGAGGAGGGCCAGCCGAAACCCCCAGGAAACTGACACAGCCAGGCATTCACACTTCAGACAAAATAAAGATGCAGAGTGGGGAAAAAATCATGGGCCTCAGCCATCTCACAGTGAGAAGCACTAATTATTCTGTGTAGCCTGAGTTTTTCTTAGTAGGCAAACTCCTCTGAATATTAACAAATATTTATTTAGGAATTAATAATTGACATCTATTAAAGCATAATTTATGGAGAGTGAATTCCTCTTGGTTTGGGTTCACACTGCTCAGCTACATCTGGCTGTTCCAGGAGTGACTCCTGCTTTTGTTAACAGCGAGAGGCAGAGGGGGGAGCAGGGGACAGGGACATGCTCCAGGGACCGCATAGAACAAAGCTCAGTCTGAGGGCCCAGGATTGGGGTTTCTACCCCGACTGCCACTCCTATTTCTGTGGCCTGGGGAGAGTTTCTTAGCCTCCCAACCTTCCTTATAACATTAGGAAATAGACATCTTTACATATTTCTTTTATTTAGGTGGACATGCTTGGTTGCAAGTAAAGGGAAATCTGAGTTGGCTTGAGCAATAACGGGGGATCTGGATAAGGAGCCAGATCATCTCCTGCAGCTGAGCACAGGGGTGTGGCTAGGGCCTCAGGGCCACCGGGAGCCAGGGCTTGTAAGCTCTCAGTTCACTCCTGCCTCTCACCTCTGCTCTTCTCTGTGCCCCTCCTGTTCTCTTCTCGGCTTTGGCCTCAATGGCAAATGCATGGACGCTTCCGTGGCCAGCTCTGAGCTTCCTTTTATTTTTTTTAAATATATATTTTATTGATTTTTTACAGAGAGGAAGGGAGAGAAATAGAGAGTTAGAAACATCGATGAGAGAGAAACACCAAACAGCTGCCTCCTGCACACCTCCTACGGGGAAGTGCCCACAACCAAGGTACATGCCCTTGACCAGAATCGAACCTGAGACCCTTGAGTCTGCAGGCTGACACTCTATCCACTGAGCCAAACCGGTTATGGCTACTCTGAGCTTTCTTGATGTGAGTGCAGCCACAGAAGAGAGTGTGAATATTCCTTTTTGTCCCCATTTCCACCTTGACCTATTGTGTTGGTTGCTCAGTGAAAAGGTGCCTGTCACATGACCAACCAGGGACAGAGGTGCAGGGTCACATTTAATAAAACACCTTCCAGGCACCACTCTTTATTCATTCATACATTTATTCATTCATTCACTCATTCAACAACTGGGGACAAACAGCCCATTGTGTGCCAGGTACTTCCTGGGTTCTGAACGGGGCAGTGAATAGGGCAGAAAAATGTGTGGAGCACGGAACATTCTTGTCCACAAGGACAGGCTGTCCCAAGAGAAGCAGCATCCATAGAGCATCAATAGGAAACCATTTACTCATTCATCTCTGCGAGGCTGTGTGACAAGCATGAAGAACGCCTCTGCAAAACTGTAAGAGGTTATTATGATTTTAGATATTTTTAGGCCAAACTAATAAGTTAAAAAAGTAAAGGAAGGAGGGTGAGAGGGAGCAAGAGAGAAAGTAAAGTCCACATCAGTAGTAAAGACATCGATTTTGGACCAATGTAAGAATTATTTTTAAACTTGGAGGCTTTAAAAAATGAAATGTATAGTGGTGAGCTCTCCATCACTGGAAAGTATTCAAGCCAAAACTAGACGACCTCCAGTCAGGGCTGATTAGAGTTCACTCATAAACTGGGCAAGAAAAAGACAATGTAACTGAAAAGATGCTGTCTGGTTCCATTGTTTGGGAACCAATTTTCAAACTCAAGGTCTTAGGAGATGCCACGCCTCTGGTCTTCAAGGAGACAGAGTGCCTGTGACCTTCCCTGGCCTCCCAAGACAAGAGCTTACACCTCATTTTAACATTAAATAGAAACAGCATTTCAACTCCTCTGGAATGCAAAGCTGCGAATTTGAGTGAAACATGCAGTTTTCATTATGTTAAAAGATCTACTCATTACAATCAGGATAAGAGGATGTGAATAAGACAAATTGATCACCACTTTAAATGTATTAATCAGCTTGCAACTCTTGTCACCAGTCAAAACAGAACAGCCAGACATTTATTCTGTCTCAGTTGTGTTTTAGGGCCCATCCCAGGAGGTCACGGAATCAGTTTGCTTCTCTATGCAGATTATGGGCAAACAGTCTCAGCACATTGCAGAAGTTCTTGACTGCTTAGAATTGGACTATGAAGACACAATTAAATATGTTTAGTTGTTCTACAAATATTTATTGAGCACATAGTATGTGTCAGGGATTGCATAAGGCCCTGAAGATACAATATTAAGTCAAAGCTGGCCCTTGCTCTCCACATTCCTGTAGTTAAATCAAGAGATAGATGTGCAAGCACATAAGTTGCATAGAGAGTAACTGGGGCAAATATCACATGATCTCACTTATGTGTGAATATAAAGAACAAAATAAACTGACAAACAAAATAAGTCCAGAGGCATGGATGCATGGAACAGACTGTCAGATCTCAGTGGGGAAGGTGGGGGGCAGGAGGAGATTAACAACATATATGTGTGTGTATATATGTATCCCATGGACACTGACAATAGTGCAGTGAAAGCCTTGGGTGGGGCAGGGTTAGGTGGAGGAAAGCAAAAAGAGAGACATCTGTAATATTGTCAACAATAAATTAAAATTCAGAATAAGAGTAACTGGGGATAAATCAGTGGCCAGCATGGCATGCTAGAGGACTAAGGACCAATCTAGAGATGGTTGGAGGGCCAGGCCTGAAAGATACTCTGCTCTGGGCTGTCTAAGCTTTAGGTCTGGGAGAGAACAAAGGCTCTAGTAGTGGGAAGAGAAGCCAGTCCATCCCATCTCCATTGCCTGAACATCAGAGGTGCAGTAAAGAGGGTCTAAATGCTAAGTTCCAGAACATGCCTTCTAGTCTGGTCTGACAGGGAAACCTTAGGCTGTTATCTGTGTTGGCTGCACTACCACACCCAGCCTTAATGAAAGCCATGAACCTGGACCCAAACCCCTTCCAGGCAGTGCTTTCCTTCTCTCACTGTCTCTGCCATAATGGGGTCTCAGAGCTCTGGAGGCTGAGCGAGGGGCAGGCACCTGGGTAAAAATCTAGAATCAGCATTGAGTAGGGAGATGTTGGAAGGATTTATTTATTTATAAAAATATATTTTTTATTGATTTCAGAGAGGAAGGGAGAGGGAGAGAGAGAATCATTGATCGGCTGCCTCCTGCACACCCCACACTGGGGACCAAGCCTGCAACCTGAGCATGTGCCCTGACTGGGAATCGAACTGTGGCCTCCAGGTCCACAGGTCGATACTCAACCACTGAGCCATGCCAGCCAGGCTCCACTGATGTGTTATAGCTATCTTAAACTCAACATGTTCAGTCCTGAACTCATGATCTCTCCCAAGGACAGTTTCCTGAAAGTGAGCTTCTTATGGGAGGTGAGACTGGGAGGAAGTCTGGATGTTTAGGTTTGGTTAAGCCCAGGCAGGGTTCCAGTCCCTGGGACAATCTCCATTCTCAAAGGACACCGTATCAAGTCAGGATTCAGGCACAGGGGAACCTGGAGCAGACCCACCTGCTGAGTCTGGGGCATGAGGTTATAGCTTGGCCAGGGTCGGAGGAGGCTAAGAACCAGGCTCACTTCAACCTTCCCTGCCTGGGAACAGAAAGGCAAGACTGAGCTGAAATACATGGGTAGCTTAGCCTCAACTGGGGTAGTGAGAGCTACAGTAACAGAAAACCTGCTGTGTGACTACCAGCCCTCCCTTCTCCCAAACAAGGCCAAATCTCAAGGGAGTACCTAAAATCCTGGGAGTGGATTCATAGGAGGCCTGTTATCTACAAGAATTAAAACACTTTGGCTTGGGGCTGGTTCTCAGGAGCCAGTGGGGCAGTGAAAAAAGAAGACGGAACCATCCACCAGAAAGGGAGAGCAGTCCATGAGATTTCTCTGTGCTTTTGCTCCAAGCCTCAGGGTAAATGTAGAGGAGCCATTTGGGGTCAAGAAAAGCCAGATATCTTCTGCCATGATCTGCTTTTACTCGAGGCTATCCACAAGGCCAAACAATCAATCCACTGAGTTGAGCCTTACAAGTTACTGATTTTTTTTTTTTTAACTTCAATTATCTGCTGTTGACGATTCCATTATGGGGAGGGAGAGAGGTGTATACTCGATCTAGGGGCCTCTGGAGCAGGGCATTTATCTGGCTTTATGAGGCTTCGAGAGACCATAATGCATGTTTTATGGGCCCATTCTCATTTTTAATCTTCTTTGATAAGATCGCTATGCTAAAAAGATACAGACACTGGCTGGCAGGCCCAGCTAAAGACAGAGACAATGACAGTGGCTTAGGAAGGCCTGTGGGGCCTGTGGGGTGTCCCCTGCATGTGGACTCTGGGTCCTGCTCGGTCAGAGCAGCCTTGTCACACTCTCCCAGAACTCCCCTCCCTAGGGATCCTGGCTGGTAGCAGACATGAAAGGGTGCAAACCTCAGACTGTGACAGTGAATCACTTTGACCTCTCCTTCAGGTCATAGCAGCAGCGACATTTTCCACTGAGTAGCATATGACATGTAGAGGACAGGAGAAAATGGAATTCATGTGCACAGAAACAGACAAGGTTCCAGGCACAGATTTCTGGTCCTAACTCTGAGAGGCAAGGGTTGACTAAACCCCCTCATCCCCAGCCTTGACCATCTCCAGTCATCTCCCATTTGAATCTTCTAATCCTATTCCTTGCTTTAGTTCTCCTGTGGGAAGAATAGAGTGTGAGCATTTGGTGAATGGGCAGAGGCAGTCAATCCTCAATAAACCTCTGTGTTCTCCCCTCTATGACCTGGTCTCTGCAGCTAATTTAGGGTCATGTGCCAGTCCCATAAGCTGGGAGTAGAAGTCATTGGTGTTGCTTCCAGTCAAAGCTGTTAGGAATAGGTGTGAATTCTCCACACTGTCCCCCTTCCACACTGCAGGAAGTGAAGACCTTCAGAGGTGGAAATAGCCTTGATCCCTGAGTTACTGTTGGAAAAGTATCTTCGAGAATGCTGCCTGACCTATATGGCACTTGGTTGAATTATATCACTGAGATTCAGAGAATGTTTGTTCTTACTGTCCAGGTTAGCCTAGTCCAATATCCTGAATATCTTCTATGTGCTCAGGATGGCACTAGGTTCTTTGCTATAAATTATCTCATGACAGTCTTATGAATATCTATTGCAGAGGGTTCTGGCCTAGTGCACTTTGGGCGTGTGATGGGGTTCCTACATCCCTCAAGATTTTGCTTCTTTCTGTATCCCTCCAGACCTTATGCCAGAACACTTGCCTCTAGAGACTCTTGGGTTCTGCCTGTTCTCAAGGATTCTCTTGGGATCCTGGCTGCTTTCTGGACCTGACAGTTGCTACATTTTGCCTTGGACTTGACAATATCTGGATGCTGGAAGAGTCTACATTTTCCTGGATATAGTTTACTGGAATGGGACTGAATAGTATATAAAAATATTGACTTTCCAGTCAGCCAAATCTGGCTTCAAATCATAGCACTATACCTTTACTCATTCACACATACATTCACAGCACGTAAATTGCTGTTAATGCCCAGAGGTACATCTCTAGCTTGGACTGATACTCTAAACGCCAGATCCAAGTATCCTGCCATCTTCTTGGCATCTCAAACACAGCTAGAGCTCATTATGCCCAGGGCTTCCTCCAGGCTCCCCCTTCTCGGGAAGTGGCTCCTTCAATAACCCAGATGCTCAGGTCAGACGCATCCTTGAATCATCCCTCTCCCTTCTCCAAGTTCTATAGATTCTACTTCAAATATCTCTTGAATTCTTATTGCATGTCCACATCCACCATTCTGGTCCAAGTCCATATAGTCTCTCATCTGGAATAGATAAAGATAGCCTTATTGCTGTGCTGCTAATTGCCTTACTCCATCCATTCTCTGCTCAGCAGCCAAAGGATCTGCTCAGAATCTGTTCGAGGCTTTGAAGTGTCATTTTGGGGGCAAACCCCAATTCTGCATCCCTGGGAAATCTGTGTACCCCCTGCTGAATTTATACCCTGCCCTCCTCTCTCTTCCTATCCTTCTTTCAGCCCCTGATCGGGTCCTCAAATGGGCCCCATCTTGCCTCTGCCTGGAGTGTTCACTTGCTACTGGCCTTACAACCTGTGGTCACTCTTTTAGAGTTTAACTTAAATATCATTCTCTTAAAGATGTCATCTCTAAATTCCCACTCTAGGTTTTGTCCCCCAATAAGACTTCTAATCACACCCTATACTTTTTCTTCATTTCATTTGGCTGCCCAAAGATCCAGTGTGCGTGTGTGTGTGTGTGTGTGTGTGTGTGTGTTATTTTTGACTAGCATGCAAGCACTATGAAGCAACAACTGCCCACAGTGCTTGGCACACAGTATGTTCTCTGTATATACTGTTAAATGGGGGAAGGAGTGTTTATTGAGTGGAGGCCAAGTGCTGCTGATTCAGTGGGGAGCAGGGGCCCTAGTTTCAGGGACCTACTAAAATGTACATATACAAGGACCCTACTGTAAGAAAAGCGCTGAGAAATCCATATTTCCAAGACATCAAATTAGAAGGTGATTAATATAAAAATAGATTTTAACAATAGCTTCTTCCCAAGACTTATTAATAGCTAACATTTACACAGAGCTTGCTGTATGTCAGGCATTATACGTGAATCATCTGTTCATCCTCACAAAGACCCTAGGATGTAGGAACTGCTTTTGTGCCCATTCTAAAAATAGGGAATTTGAGACACAGAGGTGTTTAATGACTTACCCAAGGTCACACAGCTAATAAGTGGCCAAGCCAAGATTCTAGTTTGAGTTTTCTATATCCAGAAAGTTCTCTCAGCCACTCTGTGCTATTCTAGGGATTGTTTCATGGTTCTCCCTAAAATAGAAGATGATTGATGGATGAATTTTAGGTTTGTATCTCAAATAGACATCTAAACTAGGGACATATCATTGGGATTCTCAGAGAGCTTAGAAGACACAGCTAGGAAACAGCACTTCCTGGCAGTGGTGAGGAAACTGGGTAGGCCTGGCTACCATTACTGACTCCCTGTGTGACAATGGGCAGGTCACTTAACTCTCAGACCCTTGGTTATTTTCCTCCATAAAAATGTAAGGAGTTGGATTAGTTCATGTCTGAACTTTCCTTAAATTTAACAATCCCGAATTGTATGAATCTCTAAGGAGCAATGTTAAATAAAGTCCCAACTCCCTCTTCATTCGTTCCCAAGAAATTAACCAGGAACACCCACCTCCTGCTGATCATTCAGGTATAGAGGGAGAGCTGACAAATAAATTGGCTGGGAGAGACCGAGGCTGAATGAACGAAAGAGAAAGGTAAAAAAAAGAAAAGTGAGGAAGAAAAGAAGGGGATGGAGGCAAAAAAGATGAACAAGAAAGAGGGCAGGTGGAAGTGAAAGATGAGAAAACGGTAAGCAAAGCTGTGAGCTCCCTGGCACAGGCAGACCCATGAGTGTGCACATTGACTCAGTTGCTTGTCACAGTGACGATGGGCATCAGAGGCTTTTGACTTGCTCTGAGCCAGGAGAGAGACATGAAAGGATGATTTTAAAGCCACAAACACGTGGAGCAGAGATGGCAGATACAGAACAATAAATATCCAGGTCAAATTGCCGATGGCGGTATCTGTATTAGGATGTGTTTGTAGTCTCTGCATGTCAGCGATGGAGAGCCTAGATTGTGACCGGGGAAGTCACACAACAATGGGGCCTGATGTTTTGTTTCCACTTTTCAAAGGCGCTCCTTTTTTTCCTCCCGGTGATAAGGCCCAGGAAATGGTTAGTGACATGCTCGTGGGAACCTATGGAAAAGAATACACAGCATATCAATGGCGCAGCCGCCAGCCGGGAGCAGAGCGGGTGGGTGGGGAAACTGCGGGCCTCTGGCGTGGGCTGTGGCTGTGAGATAGCATTGAGGCGGCCGCCCAGGAGCCGTGCGCCCCCAGTCTGGGGACCGGGCCCCTTTATCCAGCTAGAATAGGTGGAAGGCCAGACAATGTAGCGCTGTATTTGGTTTGACAACAAAGGGCCCAAGAAAGATTTGATAGTGCGGGGATGGCCGGGAAGGCGGCGCAGGATGCAGCACAATGAGCGCCTTGCAAAGGTATTTAGCCTGGCCCTTTATGCCAGGAACATGGCAGGGGATGGTTGTCGTCGCGATGTCTAATGGCTTTTGTCTGGGCCACGGTTCTATTGACTAGAGTGAGGTCCCTGGGCAGGGCTGAGATAGGTGCCATTACATGTAGGAGCCACCTGCAGTCACACTCCAATGCCATCAGTCCTCTCCTTCCCCTGAGCCCAGGTTCCAGCAGGCCCTGGGAGCCCAGGTCAAGGGAACAGGGTGAGCTACAGCAGGACCTTTACAGGGACATCAAGAGAGACTTCCAACTGGAAAGAGGCAGCTCCAGTTCCTTCCTGGGCCAGGTGTCCCAGCGGGAAGCCACCCAGGAAGAGGGGGAGGAATGAAGGTGCAGCAGCTTCACACACACACACACACACACACACACACACACACACACCAATGCACATGCCCTGACAAGCATACCCAGACTCACTGGGTTAGAATTCCGAATCTCACCTCTGCATTTCCCAATGTTGGAGGTGAAGTAAGGGGGATGGGACTTTCCCACAGCTGAGGCTGCCCAGAGCAGCCCTGGGTAGTGAGTTAAGAGCAAAGGCTTTGGGACAAAACAGACCTCAGTTTGAATCCTGGCTTCATCAATAATTAGCTTTATGAATTAGAATAGTTTGCATAACTTTTCCAGGTCTCATTTTCCATATTGAAAAATATTAGAAAATTGGCCTACCACATAGATCATAGGTTTGTTATGAGGGGTAAATGAAATAACACACATAGAAGGCCCAACACAGTGCTCACATGTGGCAAATGCTTACCATATATGTCACTATTATCACATGGGTAAACAGCTTATTAAATAGGCTGGATAAGATGGCCTAAAAACAAGAAACAGTGCTCTCTTTTCTCCTATCTCTTCTCTCTCTCCCCACCTCCCCTTCTTCCTCTCTCTCCCCACAATTCTCTTCAAACCCTC
Organism: Myotis davidii; assembly: GCF_000327345.1. Classification (NCBI taxonomy): domain Eukaryota; kingdom Metazoa; phylum Chordata; class Mammalia; order Chiroptera; family Vespertilionidae; genus Myotis; species Myotis davidii. Next base: position 445,913 of record NW_006287953.1, on the reverse strand, counting down.
CTCTAGGGCACAGGACATTTATTAAGCAGTTCCCTGGAATCATTGCTGGTGAAAGGGAGGGGAAGAAAGTGGTAGTAGAAAGAGGGAGAAGTCAAGCTGTGATGCATACGCAACAGGAGTCATGGCCAGTCCCATGGCAGCTCTGGAGCTAGAATTGACCTTCAGCGTTTATCAGAGTCGGGTTGAGATGGTCAAGTCTCTATGCTTCCATATATATCAGTCATTGGAAGAGGTGAGGTGAAGTGTTTTCCCATAGCTGAGGCAATCCCGGAAGATTGCCTACTGACAGCACTCCCAGCAGTTGGGACACCAAGTCCTTCATTGCAGGGACATCTGCGGAAGCACATTGCAGTGTCTCAAAGCCCTTCTCTTGTATTTCATTTATGTATGCTCTTGCTGCTACCTCCAGCTGCTCCCATCTCCTCCTCCTCTTCCTTCTCTTCTTTTCCTCTCCCCCTCCTCTTTTTTCCTTTTGCTTCTTCTATCACTTTAGGTATTTAAACTTTAATAAGTTAATGTTTGAAAAGTGAGGAGTTAAAGAGTACAAACCAATCAGAAGCAACTCATTTGATTTTTTTAGTTCATTCTATTTCAAGTTCTCTGCTGCCCTTCCCTGGCCTGAACCTTGGATTGGAGACTGGCAGGCTAGAAGGGGGAATGTGCTCTCCTTTTTTGCTCTCCTTGCTCCATTTCCTTCCCTACTTCCCCAACTACTCCAGGCCCCCTCCACTGGAAAGGCTCTTGTGGATCCCAAAGGCTGTCTAGTGTTTGAGGAACTATTTTCATGATGGATGCTTCTGAAAGTACAGGGCATCTTTGAAGGAGAAAAGAACAGATTCTGGTAGAGAAAATGACCCAGAAGTTTAGCTGGTCTGGATCTGATTCTGATTCTGCCACGTACTCCTCACCGTGTCCGACAATCTTGGCAAAGTCAGGGCTTGATAGAATCAGAGGTCATCTGCCACTACCTATCTTTGACCTTAGCTGTCCCATCTCTAAATAAGGTGATAATGTGGTGTGAATAGAAGTTTCCTAGGGGTGCATCCAACTCTGTAATTCTTTGGGTTGGCAAGAGCTAAAGCAAGCATGCGGCTGCTCATGCACTGGCTGGTACACATACTTTCTATTCTCTCTCTCTCTCTCTCTCTCTCTCTCTCTCTCTCCTGCATCGAAAGGGGTCCTTCTTACATTTCACACATAAGAGCTATACATCTGCCATCCCCCCAATAGCCACCATCTCCAGGCTCAAGGTTGAAGCTCTTTTCCAGCACAGATGGGCATCAGAGCACCACATGGATTGTTCTGAGTCCACAGTGACAGTTAACACAATAAAGACACCATCGCTACACTTACCCTGCACCAGGGACCATGTTAAGCTCTTCAGCATTCTATTGACTCATTTATAATAAGGAATAATCATTACTACAAAATAGAGGCCCAAAGAGGTTACCTTTTTAACCCCGTGTACTCATTGGAAAACAGAGTTTAGACTCTGTTTAGACTCTAGACCAGCCGTGGGCAAACTATGGCCCACGGGCCGGATCCGGCCCGTTTGAAATGAATAAAACTATTGAAAAAAAAGACCGTACCCTTTTATGTAATGACGTTTACTTTGAATTTATATTAGTTCACACAAACACTCCATCCATGGTTTTGTGGATGGAGTGTTTTGACACATTTTGGTGCCAACTGACTGGAGAGTAATCCAAAGCATATATATATAGAATCCTTGACTACAGCCTGCAAAGCTCATTAGGTCTCAAATATCTCTCCCCATTGTCCCTGACTTATTGTCACCTCTGCAACTTTGCTCACACTGGCTTCCCAGATCTCTAGGTCCTCCCTGCTCCTTTTTGCCTATCTAGTGGACCTAGCCACTAAGATACTTCAAGGCACTGCCTCCTCCAGGGTGCCTCTCTTTAGAGCAGTGACTTCTAATTTGGAACTTTAAGCTCTCAAAGATTGCCTCATTTTCTTAACTTGTGAACTATCCTTTAGAATTGTTAATTAGCTTTTGTCCTTTCATCTTTTTTTTTAATGTAATGACTTGTTTCTAAAGGCACTGAAAGTTTCTAAATGAGATGTAGGCAAGACATGATACTGCATTCTTTTGTGCATAGTACATGGTGACTCGGCACTCTACCTCCTCTGAGGGGACTTTCCCAATAATCCTATTTAAAGTAGCATCTCCGATTACTCTTTGTCCTCTTGCCCTGCCTTGTTTTCCAGCTGGCATTCCCTAACATAGCTTTTTGTAAATTTCTCAATCCTCAATTTTCCTTATTAGAATGCAAGTTTCATGAGGTCAAGCACTTGTTTTTGTTTACTCCTGGATGACAAGAATCTAAAACAGTACTTGGCTCACAGTAGGTGTTCACACTTTTTTGAATGGTTGATTCAATGGTTGAGCAAAGTAACAACTCTTAGCAGTCAAAGAACCACAGGTGCTATCACTTGGGTAATACAGGGATGATGACAGTGGTGATATAAATTGATGGGAAGAGGCTCCTCAGAAATATCAAGCCAAGAACACCCAAAATGGCATATGCACTGGATATTTTTGTCCTCTCTACCCTTCTTCCTCTGTGTTGTACCCTGGAAAGATGAGCTTTACAGACCTGGTATGTGGATTACCTTTTAACTTCTGGTTGAGTTCAGCCAATGGGAGACTTCACCAGTAGGTTAGGAGGCGGAAGGAGAGAGAAGTTGAGGTATTTATTTCCCTAGCTCCCTCCTTGCCATGTTTCTCTACTGAAGGCCTCACACCCATCAGGAGTTCTCTCCCATAACCATAGCACTCCCCAGGTCTGGTAACATTCCCTGTCCTTGCCCGTTCCCCTAGACACAGCCAAGTCTAGCCTCCCAAAGATGATTCCATCTTCCACCTTTATTTTTTTCCCCATCTCTTGACAATTGGGTAGGGCATCTCCCCCAGCGAGAGTGGGGATTGGGTAAACAGATCAGCTTGAAGAGAATATTTGTCATGTTCTGCTTCTGCCCTAGGTCTTGTACCAGCCAAGCCTATCCACACTACAGAAACACAGAGGCCTCTCCCTTGTGGTTGGCGTCCAACACTGGACTAGCTCCTCACTGCTGCCAACCACATTCCTGTTTCAGTGTGTCCCGTTCTTGACCTTTGGCTTTTAGTTATTTTCTTTTTCCTGCTTGGCCTTGATCCTGACTTTTGGACTTAGTGACTAAACGTAGTTTCTCTAATTTGATCTTTGATTCTCTCTAAGGGCTTTGGCTGACACTCACCACTCTGTTTCCACTCTTGGATGCATTTGAAGGGTTCATTATCTCATAGCCCCAGGACGTGAGCGTTATGAGTTGAAGCATGTTCATGTACATGTGTGAGTGCATGTTAGGGGTAGGGAAAAGGAGATGTCCAGTTGCCTAAATCTGAATCTTCATTCCGCACCCCCCTACCCACTTATTAGATGCATGACCTAGGACAAGTTGTACATATCCTTTCTGTTCCTCAGTTTCCTAATCTGTAATCTGTAAATTTACGAAATGGAAAAATATTAAAATACCTACCTTATAAGGTTGTTGTGCAGTTACCAGTTCTGTTCAGTAATTATTTCTAGTGACCGCTTCACTCCCACCCCTGTACTTTTGACAGATGGTAGGATGGTACTTCCTGACCCTTTTGTGAGCAAGAAGGGTCATGAGAGTAATTCTGGCCAACAAATTGTGCTTAGAAGTTATGCATGTCATTTAATTATTGATGTAAGATCCTCTAGAACTTTCTTTTCATCTGCCACAAATGCCATGTTTCAGATCCCAGAGTGAGGACCATGTGGAACAGAGCCTCCCACCCCCACTCCACAGTGGACATGTAGAAGAGAGAGAAATAAGCCTTGTCATTATAAATCATAGAGATTTGGGGATTATTTGTTACTGTAGCATAATCCAGCCTGCCCTGACTGAAACAGTTTTATGGATTGAGATCATTCATATAAAAATATTTCAGCATAATGTTCAGCAATATGATATATTCACTAAATATCTGTTATTATCATTTGTATGACTGTGTTTATCTGTGTGTGTGTGTTTCCTTTGTTAAACCAAACAATTTGAATAATCTTTAATCCTCAGCACTTGAGAAGTGAAGAGGGGGGCATGGTTGTATGGTTCTAAATTATCAGGACAGTTTAATGATAGAGGTTCCTTATCTGAGGAATTCTTGAAAGGATGCTTTGACCTCAGTGTCACATACAGACTTAGTAAATATGCCCCAGACATTTGAACAGACAAATCATGTCATAAACTTAACTTCCTTGATGCAGGCTGACATGGTAGTACCCAGAGACAGCTCCTTTGGCTATGGATGAGAGATAGAGAGGCACTGTGTTGGATCATTCTTCTGTACAGTCTGAATGATGGTTGGTCTGTGGGGACCCTAGAAGACCTCCAATTAATTATTGCTGGAGAAGACGAAATCATAAACAAAATTCCTTGTAATAAATTTTTCAAATGAGAACGCATGTTTTATTTACAGTACTGGCCCATTTTGGGCTTTAAAGCTATGAACAAAAACAAACATTTTTTTTTTTTTTTATCAAACAGATGGGGGAAAAGGGCTCAATATCCCTTTTTCTCCCCCTGCCAAGGAGGACATGCACTCTAAGCTGCAGAGAGGAAGGCAGGCCCAGGCTCTGTTGGTTAGAAGAATAAATGGACTAATTTTGCTTTGCAGAGGATGATTTAAGCTATAATGATCCTTCCACATTGAGGAGGAATGAAAGAAGGAAAGAAAAGGGGAAAACAAAGGGTTCTGCTGAGGTTCAGATGCTTTTACTTCTTAATTCAGTGTGACACCTGGGTAGAAAATAGAACATATGCAAAGTGTGAACTTCTGTAATTAAAGCAGCTACCACCAGGCATGTTTTTATAGCTGGAAATCAGAAATTCACTTGATCTGAGCATTCTGCAGAAAAAGTGAAAGAAGTGGGAGACAGGTCTGGTTTAACGCCTCCCTTGCCCTCTGTCTACCCGTAGCCTAGCAAAATTGTTCCAAAGGGAAGACGCACTGTGCATAAACTCAAACCAGTTCTCATGGATTCAGATTGGTTGAGCTCCAAAATGCTATTGCCAAAATGTCTAGAAGGACCTATATTTTTGACAAATGTTGGTGACACATTGGAGAATTCAGGTCTACTGAAATGATGGAAAGGACCATTAAAAAACTCAGGTAGGCCTTGGCCAGTGTGGCTCAGTTAGTGGGGCATCCTGAACACCTCAAGGTTGCTGATTCAATTCCCCGTCAGGGCACATACCTGGGCTATGGGCTTCATTCCCTGGTTGGGGGGGTGGGGGTGTGCAGAAGGCATCTGATCAATGCTTTGCTCTTGCATCAATGTTTCTCTCTCTCTTTACTCTCTCTTTTAAAAATCAATAAAATAATAATAATAAAAAACTCAGCTAGGCACCAGTTTGGAAAACCCGGGGTGGGGGTGGAGGGTGGGGGCGTAGGTTGTTATTTTCTGGAACATGGTGCAAGCATAAATCAAATTGCTATATAGAGTGCTATGTCCCTATATTCATTTCCCGTCACTGGTGTGACAAATTGCCATAAACTCAGTGACTTAAAATATTAGGAACTTACTTTCTCACAGTTCTAGAGGCTAGAAGTCTGAAATCAGTATCAATGAACCCAAATCAGTGTGTGTGTTTTTAAAATATATTTTTATTGATTTCAGAGAGGAAAGGAGGAAGAGAGGGAGAGACATCCATGATGAGAGAGAACCATGGATCGGCTGCCTACCGCACCCCCCCACACGGGGCTCAAGTCCACAACCCCAGTATATATATGTATATATATCAATGATGAGAATCATCATAGCAGGTAATGTACAGTTGTCCCTCAAGATGCTTGGGGAATTGGTTCCAGAATCTCTTGGATACCAAAATCCATGGATACTCAAGACCCTTATATAAAATGTTGGAGTACTTGCATGTAACCTATATTTGCAGATAGACTAAAGCTGGATGTGTCTGCACCTCACTTAATTTGTGTGGATTCAGTGCAGTGCTTGGTGCATGGTAAATTCAAGTTTTGCTTTTTGGAGCTTTCTGGGACTTTTTTAAAAATATTTTGAGCTGTGGTTGGTTGAATCTAAGGATGTAATACTTTACACAATGAAGAATTTAAATTTTAAAAAAATCCATGAATATGCAGGGCAGACTATTGGAGAAACTTCAGTTTCCTTGTGTAG
>NW_006287953.1:436650-439612 GCF_000327345.1 Myotis davidii | reverse complement strand
AAAACCCTAGTACTTCCCTACTGTGTCTCTTCTCCGTGAGTCTCCTTTACTGCTCACACAAAACATTCCATTTCTGGTCACCAAACATGTAGAGGTTTCTCCCACACCAAGAAATTCTCTGTGACAGCAGCTGGGTGTTCTGACACTGTCTACCTGGAAATAGCATCAGATCCCACAGGTTAAGGGCTTACTCCCACAAGACTGCCCTTCTCTACCCCGTCCACATCCTCCAGCACTTCAAATGCCAGTCACAAGCAAAGTTATCACTTGTGTGTCTGACCAACCAGCTACAGATTGGAGACTCCAAAAAAACTCCTTTGTGGGTTTAATTAATTTGCTAGAACAGCTCACAGAACTCAGGGAAGTAGGGTACACACCTAAAGGTAAAGTGGGAAAAGGAAAAGGAGGCAGTGATTCCATCTCATTGGAAAACTACAGAGGGTCTTTATAGAAGAGGTGGCATCTAAGAAGGGTAGTGTGGAGTGACAAGGATATGTTGGGTTAAGGCATCGGTTCTCAACCTGTGGGTCGAGACCCCTTTGGCGGTCAAATGACCCTTTCACAGGGGTCGCCTAAGACCATCCTGCATATCAGATATTTACATTACGAGTCATAACAGTAGCAATATTACAGTTATGAAGTAGCAACGAAAATAATTTTATGGTTGGGTCACAGCATGAGGAACTATATTTAAAGGGCCAGAAAGTTGAGAACCACTGGGTAAAGGGAACAGGATGAGCAAAGGCCCAAGAAGAAGAAAGGGCAGGGCTGGGTGGGAGCCCTTGGAAGAGCTTAGGTGGGAGGAGGTGTCACACATGTGAATGAAGTTGACCTGGGATAAATCTAGAGGTGGGGGCTGTGTAGGGGAACCGTTGGATGTCAGAAAGGGGAGTATGGGCTTTGTCATTCTGTGAGAAGTGACCTAGTGCATGTGCTGGCATTGATAGGCCATTGAGGACATCCATTTGCCACTTAGCACAAAGAAGAGAAATATCTTGACATATGAACCAGATGGCTTTTTATGGGTTCCATTTCCAGGAGAGAGTAGGTGGGGTAGACTGAAGGCAACAAACCAAGAGAACTAACTTATTGAACACTTACTATATGCCAAATACTGATTATTTGCATTAGTTACTATAATTCTCACAACAATCCTATGAGATTGGTGCTGATGCTATTTTTACTTTATAGATAAGAAGACAGAGGTAGAAACAGGCTAAATAACTCATCCCTAGTATAGCTAGTAAGTGGTGAAGCTGTTAATGTGCCATAGGCAGTCTGGTGCCTGTGTCCAGCACTTAACCACTATGATGGTAGGGTGGGGTGAAGGCTGGGCAAGACTAGCAGTCAGCAAGAGCTCTGGAGTGAAGTCTTAATTCTGTCAGAATCCTCTGCCCATTGTTGAGGAATCATGACTTCTTTAGGTTTGACCCACATCTGTGTGTTTCCAAGCCTGCGAGCAGGGTGGAGTCCTGTCCTGGGTTGGGATTCTGTGGCTCACTTGAAGCTGTTTGCAACCATTGCTGTCTGACTTTGAATTTCTAAGTTCCATCTCTTCAAAGACCTGTATCTTTAAGTAGCCTCATTAAGATCCATTAATTATTTATTTGTGAAGCATCTTCCAAGCATACATCGAGCTACTCCATGGTGTTTACTTATTAATAATAGCAATGGCTAACACAATACCTACACACATCCTATCACTGAATTCTCACAACCATCTTAGGAAATAAGTACATTATTACCTCCACATTTCAAATAACGAAATTGAGCTACAAAGAGGCAGGGTAACAAATGCAGTCATCCTATTGCAGAAAGTTGAAGAAGTTGATGGAGTTTCATACAAAGTCCACTTGAAAGCACCATAATAAAGCTGCTGAGAAGTTGGCTGGCACAATCCTGAGATCTCTGGGTTCTCGTCTCTGGAAGCTTCTCCCATCAGACATTCCTGCCAGCAAGAACCATAGAGACATTCTTATTTTCCAAACATCTCTTATGAGCCAGCTCTCATCACACATTGTGTCATTTCACCCTTATAATGCCCTGTGCAGGAGGTATGGCTATAGCTATTCCCATTTTATAGGTAAAGAGCCTGAGGCTCCAAGAACATTATTGACTTAAGATCACATGATTCTCCTCAAGGAGTTTATAGTATAAACAGGGGAATAAATATGCTTGAATAAGTGAGTAGGTAACAATACAGCATGGCCTGGCAGTTATGAAGTACTGTGAGAGCCCTGGGGTGGGAACAACTGACTCAGTGTGGGCAGCAGGAGATGGGGCGTGGGGTAGAGGAATAGTCTGGAAATGTGTCCCATAGTGGCATTTGTGCTGAGTTTCAAGTGAGAGGAGGCATATTTTGGGGGAGGAAGTGGGAGGAAGGTCATTCCAAGCTTTCCAGGGAACAACTGTCCAGTGAGAGAGTGGAGGTATAGGTTGGCATATCCTGGAAGGATGAGTGGTCAGGTGTGGCAGAGCATTGGGTATAATGGGGAAAAGCAAGAGTGGAGTGAGAGGCTGGGGTCAGATCCTGGAGGGCCCTGTGAGTGATGCCAAGGAGTTTGGGTGATATTCTGGAAATGATGGGGAACTTTTAAGTTTTGGAAGAATGTGGTAAGATTTACACATGCATCATTCATTGAGAGAAATTGGCAGGCAGACAGTGCAGAAAAGGACATTTCAAACAGAGGGGACAGCAGTGACAAAGACATTCAAGTGCATAAGAGCCTACATTCCTACAGCCTGCATGTAGCCCAGTGTGCCTGGGGGATGGGGATGCAGGAGGTAGAGAGAGGAGGGGTTATGGTTGAGATACTGAGGACAGGTGGTAGAGAATGCCATGTTAAGTGGTTTAGACTATTCTCTATAGCATGGAGATGGAATTTAGACTAGATAACATACTCCATGTGATGTGATTGAATTTGTAGTTTAGGGAATGGCCATTAAAACCACATGAGTGGTT
>NW_006287953.1:424923-436580 GCF_000327345.1 Myotis davidii | reverse complement strand
AAGAAAAGAAGGTGGAAGATCGAAGACTTGTTCCAGAGGTAGGCAAAGAATTTCATAGCACCCTGCTCAGGCTGATCCTTGTACCAAATTATTAAAAACTAGCTTATAGCCCTAACCGGTTTGGCTTAGTGGATAGAGTGTCGGCCTGCAGGCTGAAGGGTCCCAGGTTCGATTCCGGTCAAGGGCATGTACCTTGGTTGTGGGCATATCCCCAGTAGGAGGTGTGCAGGAGGCAGCTGATCAGTGTTTCTCTCTCATTGATGTTTCTAACTCTCTGTCCCTCTCCATTCCTCTCTGTAAAAAATCAATAAAATATATTTTTTAAAAAACTAGCTTCTATGAAGCACATGCTCTGTGTCAGACACTATTCAAAGTACTTTCTTGTAATAGGTCACTTCATCCTTGTAATAATCTCACGAGGTAAGTTAACTAGAACGTCATGGATCCTTTACCACTGGACCTTGAAGCCTCCGGGCAAGGATCACAGCTAACATTTGTGAGGGCTTATTGGGTGTCAGGTGCCCTCTTTGCACTATTTAGTTTCGTCCTTACAGCATCATAAGGGATGAGAAATGGGCCCACTGAGTGGCATATGCCAGTTACTATACTTGACCAAAGTGGAACAATTATGTACCAAGAGGTCATTGGTTCCATTCCAGGTCAGAGCACATACCCAGTCAGGGCACATACTAGGGTTGCAGGCTCGCTCCCCAGTAGCTCCCTGGAACAACTATGAAGCAGCCAAGTTTCATACAATCTTTCTGACTCGACTTTGCCCTGTATGTGCTCCATGAATACTAGCTGAGTGCATAACCTGGTGGTTGGAAGAGCACTTGTTTTTAAGAATTGGCTTCTGCATCTCTGAGACCCAAGTGTCACTAGGCCAAGCACCCAGATGGGAACTTCCCACCGAGGCTGAGTAACATTGCTGGTTCCTAACCCCACTTGCTTGATTCTGTAGCAGGACCTTTGTAGGACAGGGTGGGCATCAAAGGCTGCAGAGTTGGGCTGGGCCAGCCTTCAGCCCCCTCATTGGCCAGACTCCATCAAAGGCACCTGTGCCAGGCTCTGCTCCACTCCAAGGCTGGGCAGATCAAAGGGCTCTGCGGAAGTTTGGTTTCTAGGCAGCCCTAGTTCTGATCATCAATTGTCACTTTGGCAGTGACAGCAGAGGGTCCAATGTGACAGGACTACCACAGCCAAGGCTCCTGGGGCGGACATCAGAGAGTCAACTCCAAAGGCCAGGAAGCTGCCTGGGGCCCCTTTGGGCGTTGACCCCCAATGGGAGGAGAGGGAAGAACAGAAGAGGCCCCTAAGGAAAATGTTTGGAGCAGCATCAGTAGCAGAAAGTTGCTGCAGGCAAGAAAACTGACTTTGGCATTTATATTCCTGCCATGGAACCAGGAGATCTGATTACCTTATGTAGCTGGGAAAATTGTTGATGTGCTTCCCCATGTTCACTTTCATGCACATATGTACATAGGCTTGCACACACACACACCTAAATATATTATATATGCACACCCGAATCACCCACCTGGACATACATGCATTATAAACATACTCCCATATATGTAGATTCTCACACAAACTAAAATAAAAATATTCATACACACATACTCCCCCATACTTGCCTACATATACCTGTGCACACATACACACGATCATGATGTGTGCATAACCACACCCATATACAAGCTTCCTCATTCACAGGCATATACACCTTAGAAAATATTCTGCCAGCTTCCGGGACCTGAATCTGATGATTTTCTCTGAGAAGTGAGAGAATCATTTTCATAAATAAGCATTAGTGCAGAAATAGACTATTACACAGATCCTATGCCAGCCATTCTCCCACTCCAATGTGGACAAATCTACAGGAAACGTAGCAAAGAGGATTTGTATCAGCTCTTGGAAGGGGCTTCCTACCCCTAAGAGCTATTAAAAAGATTAGCATATTAGAATTCTGTTCACTGAGGAATATTTGGTTGCCAGAAATTTGAACCAGTTGAAATATCAAGTTTGCCCCAGAAAATACTTACATATTCTGAATTAATAGATTAAAAACACACATAATGGTCTAGTTGTAAATGAGGGATTTATTATAATTTGGGGAACTGAAAATCCTTTAGCATAAAAAACAATAATGTCAGAGTTCAGTTTAGCTAAAAATTTAAGAAGTATAAATAGAGCAGTTTTTGTACCTGAGTTTGGATCTCATTCTAGTGCCGACTCTTTTCATGATCAAGGTCAGATGAGTGAGAAAAAAATAGCATGGGAACCTTTAAAACCAGTCTAACATCCTCTCCTCTGAGAAGTCTGCCCTGACCCTCAGCCCAGTAGGCTGGAGTGGGTGCCTGTAATGGACAGTGTGGCTTGTCACCCACTTTTCCCTTCAGTACCAAGGCACTCACTAACCCAGTGGCAAAGTATTGACCTCTGACAGCTCACAGCAGACTCTCTTCCTGGGAATTGCCCTCAGAAGGAGGAAGCCATCTCACCCATGGTTACACCCCCTCTGCAGGGGTGGCTGCGTCCAATTACTGATTGATGTGAGGGATCGAGGTCCAACGCCTTTGCCTCAAATGGGACAATAATAAATGGTTGTCCAGCTTCAGAACTTCCTGTAGGATCCACAGAGGCCTCTGTTGCAACTACATTGGAAGCCCCTTTGCCCTTTGTCCGGCTTCTTTCGCTCCCTCACAGGTACCATTCCTGAAAGCACTCCCCCATAAACTCAGGCACTCAAATCTCTGAGACCCAGACTCCATCTCCCAGTGCCCTTGATCTATGGCAGCACCTTTCCTCAGTGATCCCAAGTCCCCATGTATTCCTCATTCTTATTTAAAAATATATCCCAAATCTCATCATCTCCATGGCTGTCACTCTGGTATGAGCCATCATGATCTCTCCTCTGGCCCCCTTGCAATTTGGACCAGATTCTAACTCTAAACTGGTATATCTATATCTATATCTATATCTATATCTATATCTATATCTATATCTATATCTATATATCTATATCTATCTATACACATACATATCTTTGCTCTCTACTTCCATCTCTCCATCTCAACACAGTAGTGAGGGAAATCCTGTCAAAACATAATTGAATCACATAATTTCTTTGCTCAAAACTTTTCAGTGGCTTTCCATCTTATTAAAAAAATATTATGATTTGAAAGTCCAAAGTCTTTACAATACCTGTAGGACCTCCAAGGCCTGGCCCTCTGCATCCTCTATGCTTTCATCTCTTGCATCCTCCTCCCTTGCTCCTCGAACACATCAAGCCTGCTGCTGCCACAGGATCGTTCCCCCTTCCTGGACTCCTGGGACTTGAATTTGGTCCCTTCACTTTGTTCTCTCCCAAATGTTACCTGAACTAAGAAACATTTTCTAGGCCTTTTAATTTTTTTTTTAATTTTTAACCTTTATTGTTGAAAGTCTTATATTTATAGATGTCCCCTTTTCTCTTCATTGACCCCTTCTTGCCCGCACTTGCCCTTCACCCTAAGTCCCTTTATAACCTTGAGCTCCTCTTACCCCAGAGAGGGCCCAAGGAGCAAAAGAAAGCCCTTCAGAAAGTCAATGGTGGGAAAAGGGTCAGGGTTCAAGTTGAGGAAGAGGTGGGCTTCCTATGAGAACCCTCCATGGCCTGTGGGCCCAGGGAAGCTTGGTATCCCAGCCGGCTGAGATGCAGGGTATCTAGGTCAACTTTCATCTGTGTACATGGTGCTTGCCCCTTTGATCCTTGAGCAGATCAAACAAAGCTCATTCATCAATGGCTTCCCTCCTTGCCTTTCAGAGGAGATCATCAAACACAGCCTGAATCTCTCCCTGCTTCCTTCCCATCTTTCCTGCTTTCCATTCAGGGGAATTTGCTCTACAAGGCCCAGCCTGTGGCCCACCATCACTCCCCTCCCAAGTACAGCCCAAATGGTTGTGTGTTTAATTTCTTTAATTCAAATGAGTGGGGAGAATTTTTAGTCACTCATTGATACATCCTGCCTAGGCCAGGACAGGGGTAAAATGACACATACACTGTGGTTGCCTGGCTATTGGTATAGGAAGCACCTGGTATGAAAGAACCAAGACACAGATAAACAGGACTGGGGGGCAAAAGATGACCTTTTCTGAGCCTATGTCCCCCTTTGTGTAACTGGAATGTTATTTCCGGCACCAACTACTTTACAAGGCTGAAGTGAGAATTGAGCAAGTTAATGGATGTCTAAATTCACTAGGAAATATGGCTCTGGATGTGTATTGGGTTTGTCTAGTCCTTCTAGTCTTACATATTGGAAAAGACTCAGGCAAGGCTTCCAAATGAGTTAAATCCATCAATCTTCCCAGCATGCCCAGGACTGAGTGATTTCCTGGGATATGGGAATTTCAGCGCTAAAACCAGGAAAAGCCCAGGCAAACTTGGATAAGTCGATCACCCTACAAAGAGGTAACACTTGAGAATGGCTGTTACGGGCTGAATTATGAGCCTCTAAAATTCATAGGCTGAAGCCCTAACCACCAGTAGCTCAGAATGTGACTGTATTTGGAGACTGGCCTTAAAGGAGCTGATAAAGTGAAAATGAGGCCTTTGGACTGGCCCTACCCAATGTGACTGGTATCCTTAAAAGAAGAGGAAATTTGAATAAAAAAAGACTCCAGGGATACACGCACACAAAGAAGACAATGGGAAGACACCACTGCTTAGCAAGAGCAGTGGTCAGAGAGGAGCCAGAGTGGGAGTCATGGCAGCTTGACATGTGGACACAAGATCTGCCTTTGCAGGAGCACAGGGCCAAGAGCCACAGAGCCACAGAACCCGAACTCAGCATTAGCGCCCTTACTCATTAGAGCCCTGTCTTCTAATGATGATAAAAACAAAACAACAACAACAACAAAAACACCTCTCCATGTACATTAAAGAAAGGTAATTACACACGAGAGAACTCCCTTCACAGAAGTCACACTCATGGAATAGTATTGGCTTCAGCTTAAGAAGAAGCAAACAGGGTCAGAGCGGGGACCTGGCCAGTCGGTGACAGAACTCAGGGTTGACTCCAGAATCCAAGGGCATTTTAATTGCGGCACACTAGGCGAACCACAGTGGCATTAAATGCTGTCTGTTCATTTGGACAGGCATTTATTAAGAGGGTTTCTGTGCCAGGCATCGATTAACTGCCAGGATAGACATGTGGACAAGATCTGACTCTGCTTGAGTGGCTCACAGACCACAGGGGAAATGGGCAGGTGAACTGTGAAAGTAGCAGTTGACAAGGGCCAGCAATGAGGACACGCAATGAGGATGCAAAGGATGGTCTGTAAGGGCTACCCCTGCCCTGAGATGATTCTATTGCACCTTCAAGGCCAAATGGGGGAGTAGCAGAGAACAGAGGGAAGAATTCACCAAACAGGGGAAATGAATGTGCAGGTGAAGGAGACCTGAGAGACAGGCGATCCTGTGGCTGCTTGGAATAGCTAGAGCTTGGGGTAGGGGTGGAGGGTTGGGAGTGGGGTAGTTTGGCCTGTGAAAGTCTGGTTAGACATGAGGGAAGCCCCACTGAGACTTAGTCCAGGAAATGCCGAGATCAGAGATGTGCTGTGACCTATACCGAACACCCTTCAGTTTGCGCTGAATCAGGCCCCTTTCCTTGTCTCTGCTTCCCAACCCTGTCTTTGACTTCCGTGGGGACTGGGTTTTATTATAGCCCAGTGCCTTGCATAGTATCTGGCATTCATTTGCTGAATGAATGAATGAGTGAATGAACTCTGCTACCTGGTTGCATTCTCCTATTATGACTTCCTTTTTTTTTTCTATGATGTTTCTGCTTTTAGTTAAGGATTGAACGTGGGCGCTGCACACAGGCCCTGAGGCAATGAGTCTGTGTGTGTATGTTTTACATCAGCCAAACCAAATAAACAAACACATGGCGGAACCCCAGGCGTGCTGCTCCTGCACTTGGCACAGCCAGCTGGCACGTGGCAGGCCCTCCCCAGACACCCCAACTCAGGATGCCGCCTAGAGGCTTGGCAGTGGAATTTGGAAGCCCCCTCCTGTCTCCAGCAGCAGCAGGATCCAGGCACACACTGATACACTCCTTTTAATTAGAGGGAAATTGAAATTACTTCTGTCTTGAAACTCTGGAGA
This sequence comes from Myotis davidii, assembly GCF_000327345.1. Classification (NCBI taxonomy): domain Eukaryota; kingdom Metazoa; phylum Chordata; class Mammalia; order Chiroptera; family Vespertilionidae; genus Myotis; species Myotis davidii. The sequence goes on along the minus strand of NW_006287953.1, from coordinate 430,435 downwards.
ATTGGTTGGCAGCCCCTAAAACAGTGAGGGCCCACTGGCAGCATGGTGACTCAGTACGAGGGAGAGGACAGGGATCTAACCCCCACCTCCAACTGGGCTTCCTGCTCCATTGTACTCATTCTGTAAAGTGGCCATCCCCTCCTGACGGCTGTGGTGAACCCTAGAGCTTCCTTCTGGGGTGGTGTCCAGGTCTTTAGAATCCCAAATCAAAATCAGGGCTCTGAGTCCAGTCTTCCTGCATTTCCCCAAATCAGTAATGACCGCCCCAATTCCAAGGGCCTCAGGTAAAAAATTAGGGGCTAATTCTAGACTCCTTCCTCTCATTCCACAGCCTAGTCACCAGCATTGCTTACTTACCACCAAGGTGCTTCACAAGTCCATCTCCTTCTTTCCAACCCCTTGCTGCTACCTTAGTTCATGTCCTCCTCATCTCTGGACGTGTACAACTTCCTCCTACTGGTCTCCTTGCCTCCAGACTCCTTTCTCTGACCCCTTCTCCTTTCAAGGCCCCATATTAATCTTTCTAAATTACTGATTTGATCTAGTCACTCCTTTACCAAAAAACAAAAACAAAAAACAAATAAAAAAACCTTAAATGATTCCTATAACGGAAACTGTGTGTTGTTCTGCAATCTTTAATCTTCTCTAGTAATACAACACCCACAATTTATGTGGCTACACAAATAAAGGCTACATTTCTCAACCTCCTTTGAGGCAAGATAGGGTCATGCAACTCAGGTCTGGCCAATAAGAATTACCTAGAAATGGAGGGTGCAACTTTTATCAGTATCCTTAGAGGAAAGACGTGCTCTTCATCAGCCTTTCTTCCTTCCTGCAGGATGAGATGTAGATGTGATGGCTGGAGTTGGAGGAGGCCATGAAGTGGCCTTGGCAATGGAGGTCATGAACAGTAAGATAGAAACATACCATGGATCACTATACAAACCCCACCTTTTTCTTCCAAACTTTCACATGAGAAGGAAATACACTTCTATCCTGATTAAGTCACTGCTGTTTCAGGGTTTCTGACACTCCAGCTGATCCCGATTCTAATGAATTATCACCCACTGCAGGGGTCTAGAACACAAATACCACCAGGAGCCAGGTAAGCAACATAACTATTGATGCCAGGAGGCAAGGAATGGGTTTGTTTATTCATTCATTTTTATGTATTTAGTTATTCAGGTGTTTTTTTTTAATTTAACAAGTATTTATAAAGCCCCATTATGTGCTAGGCACTCTTAGACATTGGAAAGGCAAAGACAAATTCTCAGAGGAGATCCAGTCTTATTGGGGAAGACATTTTATTTTAATATATTTTATTGATTTTTTTACACGGAGAAAGGGAGAGGGATAGAGAGTTAGAAACACCGATGAGAGAGAAACATCGATCAGCAGCCTCCTGCACACTCCCTACTGGGGATGTGCCCACAACCAAGGTACATGCTCTTGACTGGAATCGACCCCGGGACCCTGAAGTCCGCAGGCTGACGCTCTATCCACCGAGCCAAATCGGCCAGGGCGGGGAAGACATTTAAACAGATAAATGTAGAAAAGTGATATGGAGATTATAATAATTGATGTACAAATAGTTGTAGAAGCACAACAGAGATTGAAGTTACTTTTAAATAAAGATCTAAAAACAAACATCAAAGGGAAGGTAACCTCTCCCCCAAAAGATGAGTGAAGGAAAGAATTCTGAATAAATAAAAATTAGGAGGCTTATATTGCTGCTGTTTCAATTTCCTTCCCTTTCAATGAATTACAAATAATTTGGTATAATACAGCCTCGGTGGGCTTCACCCAGGAAGCAACGGGGTAAGGGCATTAGTACAGCAGAAGGAACTCCAGGATTTGGAGGGGGTTAGCTCTGCAGCCTTTTTTCCTCATTGAGCCTTTTACAGGATTTGATAATATCTGGGAATCATAGTTCCTACCAGATAGCACCACACTATGTAAGATCTGATGTTTAGGGACTGGTGGCAAGTCTAAAGATCTGACACATAGCAGATGCTTAGTAAATTTTGGTGTAGCGAGAGAAGATTTTTTTTGTCTCTTTGCTACTTTTCTGGCCCAATATTCCAAGTACAAAGTCTTGGAGGTTAGGGTGATATTAAAAATATGTAAAAATCCAGTATTGCACAGGTCTAGCTAATCAGATCAGAAAATGGGTGTAAACCCATTTGGCAGTGAGTGGACACTGGGTACATCAGCCCTTCCTGGAGAACACTTTAAAATAACAGTGTGAGAGTGGCTTACCAGCATGTATATAATAAAAGCCTAAGCGACCGTTATGGTGGAATGACCAGAATGACCAGTTGCTATGATGCACACTGACCACCAGGGGGCAGATGCTCAATGCAGGAGTTGCTCCCTGGTGGTCAGTGCACTCCCACAGCGAGAGTGCTGCTCAGCCAGAAGCCAGGCTTACAGCTGGCGAGCGCAGCGGTGGTGGCCTAAGCCTCTCCCACCTCTGTGGCAGCACTAAGGAGCAGCGAGCCAAGTGGTAAGGAGCAGCGAGCAGGTGGGCAGTAAGGAGCGAGGGCTCCCAGACTGCAAGAGAGCGCAGGGTGGGCTGAGGGACTACCCCCTCCCAGTGCACAAATTTTGTGCACGGGGCCTCTAGTTTATAAATAAGCATTAAAAGAGAAAGTTCAAAACAGGAATTACAAAAGCACAAGATGCATAGATGCTGACCTCTCACCAGTTCTCACTTTGCACTCACTGCTACTTACCCTTGGGCTGCATCCCTACTCTAAGTTTACTGCAGTCCAGCAGGATCAGTAATCAGGGCTGGTCTGGATGACTTGAACCCTGAGCAGGTCAAGCTATTCCTGGGCCTCTGTGACTTCCCTAAAGGGGCTCAGAGCCCAGCTCCTCACACCACAGTCCTTTTTACTCTTCAAACAGAGCAGCAAATTCCTGCTACAGACTCAGCACGAATCTTCCCTCCTCTTCCCTTTTCTTTTACAATTTTTTTTGGTGCTCCACACTGTCCTGAAGACAATCATGAGGAACACATACCTGCCACATTTCCCCCTCTGAAGCGCTTTCCTCACGGGAAAACTCTCTTTAAAAAATGCCCGAGGAGAATAGACAAGAATGAGGCTGAGCTGCCGTCATCAGCCCATGAGGACTTGGAAATAACTCCTCCAGCTGCTCGTGGCTAAAAGTGGAAAGCTGAGACCCAGAAACTGGAGTGGGTCGCTTAAAAACACACAGAGCATGTCAACAACATTTTTCAGCAATGTGAAGTGTGTGTACTTTCCATCCTTTTCTCTGCCTACACCTTATAAACATGTTTTTAACAAATGGAGGAGTTATCCACCCACTGCTGTTAATCTCAGGCACACACAGGGTCCTGACAGTAAAGGGGACAATTTTGGGGTCCCTTTTAGTGTGCATTCTGGGAGCCTCTTTGGTTCAAGCTTGACAAGATACCTGAGTGCCTCTGAGAAGAAGCCATATGGAATGGGGCCGGTGCGGGGGTGGGGGTGGGGGGGGTGCTGGAGTAGTGGTCAGGGAAGCAGCTGGGAGCCCAGGTGATGGGCAGGGGTGTGTGTGAGGGGGGCCTGGGCTTTACTCCCAGGTCTGCAAACTTTGAACCTCTAGGGCCCAGCAGGAGGGCAGCAGGGTTGGGGGCATTAGCATTTGTTTTTCCACTTTGATCTTTTGTCTTTTAAGTGGAAGATCTTGTTGGCTGGAGCCTAAGAAAGTGAACCCGGCAATGTGGCTTCAATACTGTGAAACCCATCTCTTCTCAAAGCCCACAGGTTGTCTCCTTGGATTCCTAGGAGTCCTGTCCTTGCCTCTTCTGCCTCTCAGTTTTCTTCACCTACAAAGTGGGAGGGTGGGACTAGTCCAGCGATGTTCAAACTTCACCCTTTAACAGCAGAACCTCACTTCCCCCCTAAAGCAGCTGCTCTGATTGAAGTTAGATCTCTGCCTTTTGGATAAGCTTGAGGTCCCCTTCCTCAGGGTCATTGGACAGACTTGAGGACCCTGAGGAAGTCTTGGGGAGGAAGTTTGAAAAACCTCTGGACTAGATGAACCTTTAGGCCCCTTCCTATTCTTTATAATTCTCAAGCTAACTATTGTGTGTTAGGGAGGGCAGAAACTCTGGCTTTTAGTTTTTATATAAATGAACTGACTGAAGGTCAGAAATTGCATGTGATTTGCCCAAGTTGTAGGGCAACTCTGCCTGTCTTTCAAGTCCTGTGGCAACAATGCATTCTGGTCCAATGGAAACACTTGGAGTTCCCAAATATGACACTTTCATTTGTCTGCGCCTCTCTAAATGCCCTTCCTTCTCCCTGGAATGCAATGCATACTCTTGTGTGAACTTAGCTCAATGTCTCCTCTCCCCTGAAGACTTTCTCAGAATCCCACACCCCCCCCTTTGTGCTTGGGGAATGCTCTGGCGTTGCCTGAGCAGTGGTGTCACAGGTCACAGGTGACTTACCCCCTCGACCCTTCCACTAGAGGCCATGTATCTTGCTTATATTTTCTGGGTTTTTCAGGGTCTCTTGCACATAATGATGTTAAAACATATGAACTGAATGAATAGCTAGAGGAATGAGGGGCACTGCTGGGAATGAGGGCCCGCCGCTCATCGCCACAACTTCCACATGACAACAGCCATGGGCGGGTTTCCCTCTTGCTCCTTTGGTGTTGCCTGATTTCTGCCTTCATGATATTTCCTAACATTCACCTCCAAGGAGAAACGTTATTTTAAATGTAAGGCTGTCCTCAGCTTGCTTACCACAAGCAGCCTCATCTGCCAAGGACAGATCAGTGTGATCTAAACTTACACCCACAGGGCACTTACCCCCAGGGAATTGTTCAGAGCAGGCTGTAAAGAAAGAAACTCTCACCCGCTGCCCCTCTCCTGTATGACAAATGCTTTATTCAGGTCAGTACCCCACCCTTGTTGTTCCTTTAGCCCTACCTACCATCACCCTCCACATCCCCATGGGGGCATTGGGTTTGGGCCTTTAATACATCAAGTTATTGCTAACCAGATGATCCCTACTTTAAAAAGATTTGCCTCATGTACGCTTCTCTGGACATTATGATATAAAAAAGGGCGAAGGACTCGCCTTCAGAGATCACTTCCAGCTGCAGTAGTGAGTGACTGGGGGTTGCAACAGGGTGGCAGTGTTCAGATGTGTCCTGAGACAGTGGCCCAGCTAGTGTTTTAAGCCAACCCTTCCTGGGCAGGGTCTTGGCAGCACCAACCCTCTCTGGCTTCCTGCCTGACCCTCCTTGCTCTCTATCCTCCTCATGTAAAGTGTGAGCAACTTGATATAGTCTAATAAGCCCCTTTATGTTTACATTAAATAATTAATAGAACTTTCCAACTTAGACTCAAGGGGCAACAATTCGGGACAGACCTTGTAGATTAAAGTCCAGTAGATAAAGCCTGAACCCTTTGCGGGGGCGGATGGAAAAGAAGGAGAGAGGAAAACTAAGGGGAAAGGGGAGGTCTGAGAGCTCCATTCAAGGCCACACA
>NW_006287953.1:422875-424109 GCF_000327345.1 Myotis davidii | reverse complement strand
TATAAAATGTATCAAGATCATGTTAGACATATAGGAGGCATATATGTTAGTCATTATCATTAGGTATCTATAGCTTTCAAGTTGACAATTACCTGGAAGGAGTCCATTATTCAGAAGTCCTTCTTGTTCTCATCAAATAGCTCTTTGAGTGCAGTGGAGTGTAGCAGCTGAGGTATGGGCCACCTGCTTCCTGATGCTGCTGGTTTCCCTGATGAGCACTCTCATTCCCACCTCCAAGCAGGTCACATCTGCTCTTCACCCATCACTCCACCCTTACCTTGAACTGTCGATGGGGGCAGAGAAATGTGCATTTCCTATTAAATTTAACCCCACACTGAGAGCAATGTAAACGCATTTATCCATTCAACGAATATTATGAGCACACTCTGTGTTGGGAGCTGTGCTGGGTACTGGGGGTATGGAGAGAAATAAACCTTAGCCCCCACCAGAAATGCCAATATGTAAACAAAGTAAAGTGTGTTAACTCCATGCAGGTATGAGCCAAGTGTCCCCTCGCATTATGGCAAGTGTTCTGGACACTCTTATTAAAATGAAACCCTTCAATCCAGAAAGAGGAACCAGCAACAGCTCTGCATTTTGTGTCCTGAGACAGTGGCCCAGCTAGTGTTTTAAGCCAACCCTTCCTGGGCAGGGTCTTGGCAGCACCAACCCTCTCTGGCTTCCTGCCTGACCCTCCTTGCTCTCTATCCTCCTCATGTAAAGTGTGAGCAACTTGATATAGTCTAATAAGCCCCTTTATGTTTACATTAAATAATTAATAGAACTTTCCAACTTAGACTCAAGGGGCAACAATTCGGGACAGACCTTGTAGATTAAAGTCCAGTAGATAAAGCCTGAACCCTTTGCGGGGGCGGATGGAAAAGAAGGAGAGAGGAAAACTAAGGGGAAAGGGGAGGTCTGAGAGCTCCATTCAAGGCCAACTTGATAGAACTAGAAGAAGACTTAAGGAGAACAGTTAAATTTTTTTTTTTTGGTACCATCTTCTATATTTCTGATGGCTTAGGAGGAACAGGCTGTTTCTGGTCATGGACAGACACTCATGTTGTCCAGCCTTTGCAGGACAAAGAACTGGTTTTGTATTTCCTTGTGTCACTCTCGCAACAGGCCTGAGGAAGTTGGTTTAGCACCACTCAGAGCACAAGAGGCCTGTCACCAGGGCTTCTTGCCATCTGGCTGTGAGGGGCAGGTACAGGGCTGGAGGGAAGGGTATGTT
>NW_006287953.1:400197-421492 GCF_000327345.1 Myotis davidii | reverse complement strand
CCATAAAATTATTTTCGTTGCTACTTCATAACTGTAATGTTGCTACTGTTATGAATCGTAATGTAAATACCTGATATGCAGGATGGTCTTAGGCAACCCCTGTGACAGGGTTGTTCGACCGCCAAAGTGGTCGCGACCCACAGGTTGAGAACCGCTGCTCTAGAATCAAAACAAAATTGCATGATATTTATGGCAGGTTAGAGAATTGTTAAACAACTGTGAACTCACTCCACTCACCACCTTCTATGAGAAAGAGCTCTTTTTCCCCATTCAAGTTGGGCATGACTACACAACCTGCTTTGGTGGAAGTGACTTTCATTTACAAGCCAAGGCTTTGAGAAGCATTGTGGGTTTCATTTGCTCCTCTGAGAGCCTCCGACCTCCTCCATGAAAAAAAAAAAAAAAACACCCTCAATAGCTGCCAGCCTCTGGCCTGGGCCCACAGTGAGATGTGTGGGGTAGACCTGAGCTTGCCCCCAGCCTGAAGCAGAGCCACTATAGCCACCTGAAGGTGCACATATAAGAAATTAATGCTCATTTTTTTATACATTGAGATTCTGTGCTTGTTGGTCACATGGCAAAAGCTGAGTAATACTACCTTCAGGATTTCTTGTTCATTATGACTTCACCCATCCTCTCTAGCCTCATCTCCCTAAAATCAGACCAAACCACCCCCCTGTTCCCAAGACCACAGTCTGAGGAGTTCCCTCTGCTTGGATTTATCTTCTTCATTTACTTATCAATCAAATCCAGGATCAGGTTTCACCTTTTATCTAACATGCTTCTTCATCCCTCCTTCTCCACACCAAAAAATATAGATAAATACAAATAAAGATGATAATAATAACACTAACAATAAATTGTTCATTCATTCAATGGGTATTTGTTGGGTGCCTACATCACATCAGATTTATGTTCTCCTGCCTCTCCGTGCCCCCTCCCCAGGATCTTCATTTGAGTGCAGTGGAGTGTAGCAGCTGAGGTATGCCTCTCCCTGCCCCCTCCCCAGGATCTTCCTTGCAAATCCATCTAAGGCCCTGGCCAGCTTGCATTGCAATTGGCTCTTTAGAGCGCCTGCTCCCCAAGGAGCTAGTGCCTCTTCCAGGGCAGAGGCTGTCTTTTCATCTCTGTCTGGGTGTGAGGACATGCACAAAGTAAATGTCAGTCGAAGCTGTCTCCCCAGGAACAGCAGTTGACAGCAGTTGATGGCCAGTTCCTTGGTTGGGACTCACAGCTGGCGCTGATGCTGCTCCCACCTGCAGGCCTGGCCCTGCCCCAGCTCCAGCCCGATCTGACCAAGGCAGGAAGTCCTTAAGCATCTCCAGAACCTAGTCCAGTGGGGTTTAGTGTTGATTCATGCTGTTTATTGGCCTCGTCTGTGAGTCATTTCCCCTGCACTGAGTTCAGGAGTCCACGCTTTTCCTGGGTCACCTGACCTGGGAGCCAGGCTGTGTTACCACCGGGTTTCTGAGCTGCCTCCTCACACCTCCCACCAGCTAAGGCACCTCCGCAGAACCCAGGCTTAGAGCTGGGCCTACACACTAGTGCTGCCGGTACAGGCCTGACTTGTTTGGTCCCAAGTTCTGGTGCTTCTCCAGTCACTAGGTTCCTCTAAGGAGAGGTCCAGTTCTGTTGTGCTAGCCCCTTTCCTGCGGGCTGTTCTGCTTCTGGGCCCAGCTGTTCCCTGCTCCCAGACACCAGTCACCTCTGACTTTGACAAATTGAGTATAAAATCCCCACTGGCATTTGGTGACTGCAGCTACCACTAACCACTCAGGTCTTTGAGGGCAGGGGTTTCATTCCAGAAGACAGATAGGACCTGTCTTGCACATGCATCTATAAAAACAGTGAAGGAATAACTGAAAGGCTAGAGGCCCAGCCTCAGAGCTCACCTTCCACAGGGTAAGGGGAACAGTGTGAACATAGCATTTGAGATTTCAGGTTGAAATCGAATCTGTGCCCCTCTCTTACTTCCCCTCCATCTAATCAACTCTACTTGCTGATCTCATGTTGGCCTAAACCCACCTTCTCCCTCACACCACCCCAACCTCCTACTGTGTGCCTGCCTCCCCTATTTAGCCAGTCCCTTCTGGCACAAGGTTTGTGGGGAGGGACCTGCCAATGGTAAGGCATATCCCCATCTGGTGAGTTCTGGGGTCCTCTTCTTGAGGTCCGACTCTCACTGGAAGCCCCTGGTAAGATACACAAGCTTTTCAGACTGTCTCCAGGGCTCAACTCTCCACCAGGACTAGAAAGGCCACAGCATTGGGCACTTGGCCTATTTTGACAGGCAGAGCCTCTGCCTTTACTCCCTGCATTTAACTCAGCTGCACCTCCTGCCCCTCCTGAGCCATCATTCTGTGATGGACAGTGAGATGCTGGTGAAACGTAGCACTTCCCCCTTGCTCTCTAAGGCCCTGGGGAGCAGCCCGGCCTCCCTGCTGAATTCTGAGGAGGGTCAGAGAGTGGGAGAAAGCCCAGAAACTTTGTCCCTTCTGGGGTGGCAGATCTCTGTCCTCACAAGACTTTGAAACATGATTCTGCTAAGAACCCTCAATATAAGATCCCACCCCACCTGGAGAAGGTGAGAGAAGACTGAGGCCACCGGGACAAGAGGAAGACTCCTTGGGAAGGAGTGTAGATCTTCAGACCTGGGACCAGCAAGGGCCTCAGAGGGACCCCAAGGGGTAGAAAACACAGGGAGCATTTCTTCTCTGCTCAAGAAGCAGCTCTGTCTTTCTCAGTTACACCCAGACCCAGCCAGCCCTGAGGACCTCCAGCTCATCAGCCCCGGGGCTGGCAGGAAGTCCCCAGGTAGCAAGGTTGTGGGGGAAGACAGCACAGCCTGGACTATGTCGACTCACACAATCTCAACATCTTGGAAGCTGAAAGGGCCAGAAATACATTGCAATCTAGCCAGTCCTCTAAGGCCATCCTATTGTAGAATACCTCAGGCAACAGAGAGCTCACTACCTCTCAAGGTCATGCATACATCTTCATATATTATATTCTCCCTCCTGTTGAGCTGAAACCTGCCTCTGAGTAAGATAAAGTGTTAAACTATCTCTCAGCTCTTTCATCCGAGCTCCCAAGACCTCAGCTTTGGAAACATCAGAACCCCTGCCCCCAGGTAATCTAATAATCCCCCGGTTTACTACACTCATCTAAAGCAGCCAGAATTCTATTTCTTTTTAAATGTCCCTGTGGGGCTAAGAAGAATGTCTGATAAAGAAGATAATGTTGTATGTTAGGTCATTGACACATCCTGTTGTCTTCAAGGGGTTTGTTTATGCCCCCGCCCTAAAGAGAAGCATCACCGCAGCCTTGTGTGCTGGTTCCCTCCAGCCCTGGGCCAGCACGGGGCCTGTGACAGCTGAGGGCAGCCCCACCCCACCGTTCCCCAGTGCCCCCTCCACGGCTGTGCACACACTTCTCCTCTTAACACCCCTTTGCCACTGGGGCTGCCTTTTTTTACATGCAAATTTCACATAAAATCCTTCAAATGAAAACAGGTACTTTTCATTTTGCTCCCATAAACAGATACTTTCTAAATATTTAGACATCTGTATATAATGCCCTTAAACTGTTTGTTCCGAAGCATAAATAGGTACCTCCATGTTTGAGTTAGTGTCTGATATGTTTCTCATTTGAGGAGAAAACATAAAAAATAATTGGAATAACTACAGCCAGGAACAATGCTTACGCAGCATGTCAGTGTCTTTTATTGTGTCTTAAAGTAAAAGCTTCAGTTGTCGGAGTCTTTTCCTCCCTGTCAGACAGAACCACAGCTCTTGCTCTTAACCCTTCACAGGTCTCAGTGCCTCAGGACAAGGGGTAACAGCAAAAGACCCCCCTTTTAGGGCCTGATATGCTAGTTGCACTCACAATGCTTCACAGCAGTATATGGATTCCTCATTCTTCATCCTCAACTTTTCATTGAGGGGAACAAACTCCCATTTTACTCCCAAGGAGGGAAAAATACCACCCTTTCCCTAGCCCCTAATTTCTCCCCAAGGAGCAGATGAAATGGGGAAACAGGATGTCAGCATGTATAGATCTGACCTTCTACCAGGAGGGTCTGGGACTGTCCGCCCACCTTTACCCAGAACTGGGTGGGGGTTATTCAGTTCAGGGTGGGGGTAGAAATGAGGGAGTCTGTTTGGATAGAGATCCAAGCTATTTTCTCCAATCTGCTTTACATTAATTTTTTCAAATCTCCATCTCTCTGACTCTAGTGGCTTCCTTAAATAGTCTGACCAACACTATGAAGAGAGGTGAGATTTGTATTATCTCCAAATTCTTATCCCCAAATAGGATATTCCAAGTCCCTAAAGCTCCCCTCTGAACATAGAGGAAATGTTATATGTTTACTACATCCTTAAAATGGGGCTTATGCAACTTCATCAAGAATGAATGTGTGTTTCAGACCTAATTGTTTTCAATAGTCCTGCCAAACTTGCCTAGTCTTGCTTGGACTTCCTGGTGATGGGGCATTCTTTTGGGAGGTAGCTTCCTCCATTGCTGAGGCTCTGACTGCTAGAACTGATTTTTAATAGGCTGATATTTCCTGTAATGTCTACGCATTGGCCTTTCGATGGTCTCCAAATTCATATGTTGAAGCCTCAACTCCCAATCTGATGAGATTTGGAGATGGGGCCTTTGGGAGATAATTGGGGTTAGATGAAGTTTCTAGGGTGAGTCTCTCATGATGGGATTAGTACCCTTATAAGAAGAGATACCAGAGAGTTTGCTCTTTTTCCTCTTTCACAAAGAGGTCATGTGAGCACAGTGAAATGATGTTACTTACAAGCCAAGAGAAGAGACCTCAGAATGAAACTGACCTTACTGGCACCTTCGTCTTGAATTTCTGAGTCTCCAGAACTGTGAGAAATAAATGTCTGCTCTTTAAGCCACCAGCTTATGGTATTTTGTTATAGGAACTTCAGCAGACTAAGACAGACCCTCTTCATTCATTCTTTCACTTGTCGAACGTGTAATGAATCCCTAGTTATGTAAGATACTCTGCGAGGTGCTTGTGATGAAAATAAAAATGAGGAAGTTTCCATTTCTGCAGAGTCAGTTTGGAAAACAGACAAAGAAGCCAGTAATTTTAGCGCAGAATATACTTTCGTGTAAAGACTACTGTGATAAAGACAGTGAGGGCCCAGCAGAAGGATCTGTTTGCATCTGAGGCAAGGTCAGCATCTGTGTCCACAGAGGATGAGGGCAAACCATGCAATCCTGCTTCCAGGGTGGGATCTGATCTCTTCCAGAAGGTGGGGAGCAGGACAGCCATTCCCACCAAGCAGTGTGGGCTCAGAGCCCCCAGGCCTGGAGGAGAGCCCAGAATCCCAGGAGAGTCCAAACATTTGCAGAGTCGAGGAGTAGGGCCTTCCTCTTCGATCAGGGAGCAGCTGCAGGGCAGACAGTGGTGCCCACGGCTCATGCACTCCCACCATCTGTCTCAATGCAGCAGCCAGAAGGACCCTTTTAAAACATTAGATCATGTCACTCCTTAATACAAAATCCTCCACCAGCTCCAGATCACTCAGAGGAAATGCCAAAGCACTTACGGTGTTCAGAGAGGACTATGTGATCCTGCCCTCATCACCTTTCTGATTGTTGTCTTAATCTTCTGGTCACCCACTCCTCTCAGTCACAGTGGGTGAGTCTCTCATGACTAAAAATACCCCAGGCATGCCCTACCTTAACACGGGCTGTTCCCTTTGCTGGGGACTGCCCCCCTGCCCCCAGATTATCTGTGTGGTGCACATGCTCCTCTCTTTAAAGTCTCTGCTATAATGTTACCTTTTCAATGAGCCCTTCCTGACTGTACCTTTAAATATAGAACTGTCCCACCCCAACCCCCTTACTCATGGCTCTACTTTTGTTTTCTCTTGACAGTTTCATTTTCTAAAATTCCTCATTAGTTTATTATGTCTATTTGTATTGTTACCCCTTTCTACCCTACACACACACACACACACACACATACACACATACAGAGAAATATATTTCCGGTGCAGATATTTTTTTTCTTTTTATTTACTGATATATTTCCATTATTGAGAGCTGTGCCTGGCACAGAGCGGGTACTTGTGATGGACTGAACTGTGTCCCTTCGAATGGAGTGTTGGGTCCACATCAGGAATTCACTGCAGGTTTGTTGAATAGATTCCGATACTCAGCATGGTCATGTAAGCAAACATATAAAGAAAAGCTCTGGTTTGGTCTATATACTTTGGTGCCATGTCCATTATGACTGTGTCAGGAGACCAAGGATAGGCTTTTATCCATATGAATTCAGGCACACACAACACCAAACGCTTGGTCCAAACTTCTTACCATCACTCAGGTGGGCGGGCCATTCCATGCAGTTCTGGGCGTCTGGTGAGCGGGGCTAGCAAACTCAAGTGCCTGGGACCCAGGATGAGAAAAGTGCTTGAGTAAAAGCATTAGGGTTGGAGGATGTCTTTAGTTCTCTAAAGGGAACAGCCATCACTCACTTCCAGCTGACTTCCTCTTTGTAGGAATGTGGGGGTCAGCATTACCAGATTTCCCCATTTTTCCACAGGACCCTGAAAACTGGCTTGTAATATAGAGTCTCCTGACCTTTAAAATCTGATAGTTGCCCAGCCAGCATGACCCAGTGGTTGAGCATCGACCTATGAACCAGGAGGTCAGGGTTTGATTCCCGGTTGGGGACATGCTTGGGTTGCAGTCTCAGTCCCCAGTGTGGGGCATGCAGGAGGAAGCCGATCAATGATTATCTCTCATCATTGATGTTTCCGTCTCTGTCTCCCTCTCTCTTCCTCTCTGAAATCAATAAAAAATATATTAAAAATAAATAAAATAAAACCTGATAGTGAATTCAAACTAAAAACAAATAAACAAAAATAATATACAAGCCAATAAAGAATATCTGTAGCCCAGATGTTACCATGGGTCACCATTTGGGCACTTCAGCTCAGAGCCACGACCAGACTGTATGATGTCTCTGTGCAAATTAGAAAAGCACTCCCTTGAGGCAGATGCAGCCCTGGAGGTGCATGGTTGGAGGAGCAGAGTAAGGGGGAGATTTCAATCCTCACTCATTACCTCAACCAGAACCTTTGAGCAATATACCAACTGCCCAACTATATGAAGTTATAGGCCTCTCTTTCAACTGTTATAGTGAACCTAATCACCCCACGGTTCACATCCATTGGTCCTAATTTTGAAGTTACAAATCCCCACAGTGCCCTTGACCATCCCATTTTTATATTTTTTATTACCAAACACATTTAAAATTACTCATTCAATGTGTCATTCCAACTGGATTATAAGCCCCAGGAGGTCAGGAGATCTTTTGTTCTCCAATCTATTCGCAGTGATAAGCACAGAGTCTGGTACGTAGAAGACATCCAGTAAATATTTCTTTACTGACAGAGGGGATAGAAATAGAATAAGCTGGCGCCCTCTTTTAGATTAGAGTGACTGGGGTATGAAGGCAGTAACTACAGCTCCTGACCATCTCTGCACTAAGTGTGTTCAGTTCTTTCAGCTATTCCTCAGAGGCCTGGATTCCAGACCCCTCATCATCTTGGATACTTTCCTCAGGCTCAGTTTAGTTCATCAGAAATATTTCAAAAATGTGGTTTCAACATTTGATCCTTGTGACCAAAGGAATAGGAACTGGGCTTTCTCTACCACTTTGCATCTGATACAGAACAGCCCTCAAGGTAGAAACCAGAGGGAGAAACCAGGGCTTCTGGAAGTTAAGGAACTTGTCTAACCAAGGTCACACTGTTTGTAAGCAGCGGGACTGTGATTCAAACTTAAAATTGTTCTGACTCCCCAAAGCCATGCTCTTTCTACTATGCGAGGCCTCTCTGTTCCATCGAATTATATTCAACGACCAAGTCAGGGACTGTCTTGGGTCCAAACATCTCAAGCAAGAATGAGCTGAGACTTCCTGGGCTTGAAGGGTCAGGATCAGTGGTTGAGTCCATGGAGAACAGTCGCTCCATCGAAAACCATGCCTCCGCCTCACAAAGGCAAAGATGCCTTGGGCCAGGACAGCTGAGAGGATGTTTACGGCAAGAAAACCTGGCGGAGATTAAATCCTGCTCACCCGCACACCCTGATCCCAGACTGCTGTTTATGGCCAGAGCAGCAAAAAGCCAAACAAACTTTTCTTCCTTCTTTTTCCTGGTAATGGCTTTTGGGATTTATCTAAGGACAAAGAAAAAGGGTTGCTGACCCCCTTTTCCCAATCCTCCTCCAAAAGCAACAGAGCTCAAAACTCACAAATGGAAATGAGGGCAGATGAAGTCCAAGCCTCTGGACATTTCACTTTCTGCCTGGTTTCCAGCTCTGGGTGTTTGGGAGCTGTCAGTGACTGGATGAAGCATTTGCGTTTGGGGGTCATTGTTGTCATTCTGTCTGGTTATGACGGACAGTTCCAGACAGCTGGGGGGAAAGAACGAGGCCCGATTGTTGTATGTATAGTCCGTATGTATAGTGCAGCCATCTTTGAACAAGGCCTCAAAACCTCAGCTGGAAAAAAATCAAATAATGTGTGCAGAGCCAGAGAGCATATTTTCTGTCATTTCCAACCTTATTTTTTTTTTAACTTTAAAAAATTTACAAAGAAGACAAGCACATTAAAAAGAATGAGAGCCTGGGCAGCATGGCTCAGTGATTGAGTGTCAACCTATGAGCCAGGAGGTCATGGTTCAATTCCTGGTCAGGGCACATGCCCGTGTTGTGGGCTCGATCCCGAGTGGGGTGCATTCAGGAGGCAGCATATCAGTGATTATCATCATTGATGTTTCTGATGTTTCTCTCTCTCTCTCTCCCTCTCCATTCCTCTCTGAAATACATATATACATACATATGTGTGTGTGTGTGTATATATATTTAGAAAAAAAAAGAATTGGAGAAAGGTTTTTACAGAAGCAAAGTGAAAAACAGACAAACTTTACTTCTAGCTTCACTTCTTTAGCCAAATACTCTGCATCTGTGTGTGTTTTCTGCCCATCATTTTCCTCTTCTTCATGTAACCAGGTTATAATCATAGTTCACATAATGCTTATTTAACTACACATTTTCAATTAGCTTTATATCATAAACTTTAAAAAATTAGTCTCTATTATCATTATCATTATCATAATATAGCTTAATTGTTCCTTGACTCCAGCATTTAAACTACATTTTTATTAATGCATTAGATTCTTATTGTTAATATAATAGATTGCTAGTAAATTAATTATTGTTTAAATTTATTTGTCGTTCTCAAATATCAAAGCTGTATGACAAAAGCACTTTTATTTTGTAGGGATATGTAAATTATAAAGGATACTGATTAATAAAGAATTAAATCCTAAAGTCAAAGCATTAGAAGGGAATGTCAAAGTCATTTCATTCAAAATTCCAGTTGAGGATGGTCTCCTTTATGTTTATGGTGTACATGTTCAGTCATGGGAAGCTCTCTCCTGAGACAGGCAGCCAGTTCTACCTTGAAGAACAACTCTGATGTCTGTCTATCTGTTACTTCCCCATTGTAATGAGAACATAAGTTTGTTCTCTTTCCCATAAGACGGACTCATTCTTCCCCTATCCCAATTAAGGGAGCAATCCCCAAAGTAACTTAATTTATATCTAATCATTGCATAAATACTTCGCAAGGGCCTCCTGTGTGTCAAACATTGGAGATAGAATGAAGGACACAACTTGCAAAACCCGGTCTTCATGGACCTTTTATTCTAGAGTAGATATGATTAGAAAAGTAAAAGACATTATGAAATGGGTACCTACCCAGACCTGAGGCATGGGGAAGGCAGCCCAGAAGCTGGGATGAGAAGGTTGAGATAGCCAGTCAGAAAGCATGGGCAGTGTACTAGGCAGAGGACAGAGTGCATGCAGAAACCCATAGAGACACTAATCAGAGATGCTAACCCAGAGGTTCAGGCAGTGCCGGTCTTTTTCACACACGTCACAGTCATGCTTCTGTGGATGGCTCTCCTGCTAATCAAAGAGGCACAGAATATCCTAGGACTAAGGAACCAGAGTGATTCTCTAGATCTCTGTTTCCCAGAGTGTGTGCTGAGCAGTATTCATTACTTAGGTGATAAAGGCATGTACTGGGGAAAGCATGTACTGGTAACACAAGGTTAAACAAAGAGAAACAGATTTCATTGCAGCATTTTTGGAGCCTTTCCTGGGCACATCAGCATTGTTATTCTTTAAGGCACATCTTTGCATGCATATCATACCATGAAATCATTGTATGTAAAGTATCTCATAGGACTTATTTTCCCTAGAACCTTCTTTGCGAAATGTAGATATATAGGCCATTCCTGGATTTTTACAGATGAGGAAACTGAGACCTAGAAGGGGAAAATAACTTCCCCAAAAGCACACAGAGGAAAAGCTAGAACAGTAACCAAGTTCTCCTGACTCTCAGGTCATTGCATGCTCTAATATATTTTAATGTCTCACAATCACTAGGCTAAGTTATTGTAAGTTATTTTTCAGCATGTACTGAAAATCTACCATGTGCCCATTACATGATGCATGGCATATTATGCAATGCCCACCACTGCCCTGAGAAGATCTGATTAGGCTACAGAGAATTTTATTAAACATCCCAACCTGGACTTACCCCTATGCCTGACATGGAGCCTCTTCTCAAGGACCTACCCATCCCCAATGGCTGCACCTAGGCTCTATATCCCTGGACTTACCCCTATGCCTGACACGGAGCCTCTTCTCAAGGACCTACCCATCCCCAATGGCTGCACCTAGGCTCTATATCCCTACAGATCCTTCCCTGATGGGCTTGCTGTTCTGATGTCATTGTGAGACTGGTGGCAGATGGGCCCTGGATTCAGGAAACTAACAAGTCAAAGGGGGCTACAGCCGTCACCCAGTGTGATTTCTCAGCCAATAGAGGAGCAGCTATCCTCTACTCGGACCTATCCAGGGATGGGGAATTCACTACCTCAACCCATTCTGGATTTGGATGGGTCCTAGAAAGAGCAGTTGTCTGGGCCCATTACAGAAGCCCAGTCAGAAACCAAGCACAGAGCTCCCCTTCTACCTGGAAGAGTGACTGTTGGGGAAAAAACGTGCAGCCACAAATATCACCACTTTCTCTTCTCCTGGCCGCACTGCAGAGAAGATGACGGGAAGCTGAGGTGGGGGCTCAGGGTTCGCAGACAACACTCATCTTTTTTGACTTGAGGAGTGAAGAGTTTTAAGGTGATTTGTCTAAAGAGAGGCAGCTCTAGATTTTGGCTTTGATTGCTCTTAATTCTCTTAATGAGGAAACCCATAAAGAGAACCTGGAGGAAGAGAGAATTTTATTGGCTTTCTTTCTTTTTTGAAATGACAACAGGAGGCATAAAGAAGAGGAAAGGGGGCTTTCTTGTGGGTGCTGGGCCTGTTTCTTACAAGAAGGGGCTGGCTGAGTCCCAACTCCCCAGGAAGGAGCTCGTGAGAAATGAGGCAGAGGAGAAACAATAAAACTTGTAAGGAAGGGAACATGTCCTCAGAGGGAAACCGGCAGCAGCTGAGGGAACAGAGGGCGCCTGATGAGATCAAGATATGCATGTGGGTAAGGCCTGGGCCCCCTGGACCAGGGGAAAGAGGAGCCTTGGTGAAAGAATCTTCTTTCTGAAAACATGGTAAGCTTGTAGACACCATGCATTTGCACTGTGTCTTACTTGCAACCTAATCCTCACACCATGTCTGTCGGCAGCTGGTGTGACCTACCAAGATTGCCCTAGGCCAGTGATGGCGAACCTATGACATGCGTGTCAGAGGTGACACGCGAAGTCATTTTTTTGGTTGATTTTTCTTTGTTAAATGGCATTACATATATAAAATAAATATCAAAAATATAAGTCTTTGAAGTGCTATCGCTGCAAATATCAAAAAATTTCTATATGTGACATGGCACCAGAGTTAAGTTATGGTTTTTCAAAATGCTGACACGCCGAGCTCAAAATGTTTGCCATCACTGGGCCCTGATTTTGCGGGCACAATTGTTTGCTTCTCTGGTGCCTGTGGGTTCTCACCTTCCTGGCTGCCCTCAGGACCCATTCCTAGAACAAGGTCATGCCTCACAGGCTCGGGAGAAAGCTTTCAGCTTCCAGTCCTGGCCTAGCCCTTGCTGTCCTTGTCACATGCCCAGCCTAGCGGGACATTTTGAGCCAAGAAAATCAAACTGCTGTCTCATGGATTCAGAGACTTGTGGAATGTCAGGGCAGAAAGGCACCTCTGGGATAATTAATTTTCTTGACTAAGTAGCAGGTGAGGAAATGGAAGCACAGGGAAAAGGAATGCTTTGCGCAAGCTCACGTGTTCGACAAGAGCCAGAGCCGGGTGTTATGGATCTCATGTCGGCTCTCATTCCTGAGCTCAAAGAGAGCTGTGCTGCCTTCTCCTCGCACACCCCCAGGCCACGCCACACAACCACCTATGCTGATACACCCTCAACCAGACCTAGGGGAGAGGAGTGTGATGACAGAGCTGCATCTGCTTCAGGTAATCAGAACTACCTCGGGTGACATCTTCAAAGCAGGGACACATAACAAATGAGGTAGTTATCAATATCACTGTTGGATGGGCTCCTGGCTTCCTAATACAGTGGGGCCTTGACTTACCAGTGTCCCGACTAACAAGTGTTTTGAGATACCAGCTGTCTCTTGGCCGATTTTTTGCATTGAGTTGATAGAGTAATTTGAGGTAACGAGCTCCTTAACAAGCTCGGTCTCAGAATGACTTAAACTCGTAAGTCAAGGCCCCACTGTATGCAATTTTCAGTAAGTATTCATTTTTATGGGTGACTTTATATTCTGGGACCATCTGGGACCAACATATTGACCCTGTGAATCAGCCTAGATTCAATCAAGAAAATTGAGCCCCTATGACACTTGACAATAAGGGGGTTGATAGCAGAATCGGGACTTACACAAATGTAGGAACAGTTGGGGGAATGAAGATCTAGAAGGCTACCATCTGACAATCAGGGAATTGTTTATTAGATTGAATCCTATGAACTGGAGCAGGAAAGTTCTACAACAACTGCAACCATGAAGGGGTCTGAAGCCTGCGGTGTCTGACCATCACACATTTCCAAAAAGAAAGACCACTTCATTTCCACCTTCCAGATCTCATGCATCTTCTCATTGAAAAACCAACCAAACAATCTATAAGGAACGAGATTCATTCTGACAGAGTCTTGGTAGGTGATGCTGCCAAGATAACAATAACCAGTCTGACACAATCTTAGTTCTACAGCCTGATTTTAAAAGGCATGTATAGCTCAATCTCTCCAGTTTGGTACACCTCCCTAGACAGAGGGACACAGGAGCATGGTGCCTATGCCAGCGGTTATGTGTGTGTAGCTGAGATTATCATGAGTATCTTATGGGGTCATCATTGTAATACAAAGGTTAATAGTCTAAAGTTAGGTCATCAAATCCTAGTCGAGCAAAACGAGATTAAAAAAAAAAAGGCAAAAAAGAAGCAAGATGGGCTCGGCCAAACAAGTGAAGGTGATGTGAAGCCAGAGGTTTGAAACAGATTGCCTAAGCCAGATGTCAGGTGTTTGCAGGGTGTTTTTTAGATCACTGGTCCTCAACATCAGAATCACCTGGAGCTTTTACAAAATACCAATGTGCTGGCCCCAAGCACATGAGTCTTGATAAAGTACACAAACATGCTCTGGGCTGAGAGTGGGGGTTGTAGGGTAGGAGAGGCTGACCAGGAGGCTTGCAGAGTGAGGAAGCTTGGGATAATTTTAAAGAAGATGCTAGAGTAAATTGACCAAAATGAGGTTAAAGACCATAATTTGTAGATTACCAAAGTTTATGGTTATTTGGGTTTTATTCAACATTGCTCAGCTGCACAGGTGTAGAAGATAAATAAGCAGAATGGGGAAAAGATTGAGAGTTGAGGTTTTGTCAGGAAGACAGAAGGGCAAGGAAATGAAGGATGCATTTGAGAAAGTGATTGTAATGATCAGCCATGGATCTTTGATGGACAGGGAAGTAGGAGAGAGAATGGCAGGACCAAGTGACAAGTCTGTGCAGGTGGACTGAAAAGGAGGGGATGAGATTGCTGGGAAGGAGTGAGAGTTGTGGTCAAAGTAAGAAGCAGAAGAGTGACTTTTCTGAGGAGACAGTCCCAGATTACCAGATGTGACTCTTAAGAAGCAAGAGAAGATGATAAAGGTATTATGGCAAGTTGGCTATTCACAAGGAGGGATAAAGGAGCTAGAGACACATTTGGGGTAACCTCTTCAGATTTGTAGAGGCAAAGAAAGCTGGACCACAATTGGCCTTACGTGAGAGAGTGTGATGGAGTTATGTTAGGTCTTATCCAAGAAGAACTGAAGAGATGAGGAGACCTTAGTAGAAAAGCTAGAGATACCACCAAGTGTAAGGAGGCTGTAAACAACTAGCTGGAATGGAGCATCATCATCAAGGTGGCTGCAATTGAAGATCGTCAGCAATGAGGGTGGGATGGGTTCCCTGGAGAACCCAACAGTGTGCCCTCACTCGACATGCCCAATCATGTAAGAATTCTTGTGCTCCCCTTCCCTCTTCTGGATCATCGTGCTCTGGGCCTGGACATATGCAAAGCAAGAGGGGGAATTAAGAAGGAAAGCACTGAGTGAGGAAAGAAAAAGCGATCACCCATTCCTGTTCCCTCACTGTAACCTTACTTTTGCAGCAGATCCAAGGTGGGAGAAGAAGAAAAGTCAGAATTGTAAATCTAGATCAACAATTTCCCTTTTATAGGAGATTGGGCATTTTAATTTGTAAATTGAGAATATGAACCTTTCAGTGTCTGGTAAACTTTTATTTTATTATCTAAAAGTATCCAAGAAATTCAAGGGATAGCCTGAGATTTCATCCAGGGGTAGAGGTCTCACATCAAATAAGCTTAGAGAAGAGTGAGGAAATAAAAATTTAAGTTTGTTACTAAAGGTTACAGGGGCATGAGGAAATGACCTTCCCAATGAAATTGCAATGTGGGTATTATAATCTGATTTTATGGATGAGGAGCCCAAAATTCAGAGAAGTTAAATAAGTTGCCTAAGTTGCCTACTTACTATTGCACACCCAGCCTAAAATCAGGTCCTATGTTCCAGGGTCCCGACTGTTTCCACCACAGAGTTGGCCCTCATAAGAAAGAGTGGGAAACCTCTACATTCCTGAAATTACATTAGGCTTTTTATAGAAATAAATGTTTAATGTATAGATTAAGAATGTGATGGTAACATTCAAGAGAACAGGGTAAAATGAACATATGAATAGAGTAAGTAATTGCAGGAAAAACACACATTTGTATTTAATATGATTTTACTTTCTTTTTTATAAACCACCAACTTGCAATAATTAGGTTATTAGTTACAGGCAGCTTGGAAAAGGATGTTTTGAATTAACAACTAAATTGTCAGGCTTCTTTATGAAGCATGTTATTGTTGGGGACATTTGGAGGGAATCAGTCCCATTTGTCATTCATTTCATTCTGCTGAACAGATGACTTGCCCACAAAGCATTTCTCCTGCATCTTCTCCTCAGCCCTCAGCTCTCCAGCCACACTTCCTCAGTCCACCAGAACTGTGCACAGAGCTTCAGGACTGGAATGTGTAAGCCTTGGCCCATGTAGAAATCCTCCTCAATCCCCACAGCATAAAGTCACGCAGACTCCGCTTGATCACTTACATAATAGGATCAGGGTGAAGTTGTAGAAGTTCAAATACAAGCTCTTCCCTAGCTCTTCACTAGCCCTGGGATCTCAGAGAAATTCCATAACGTCTCTGTCTTTCAGTTCCCTCACCGTATACATTTTCAGAAACACGGTGAGGACTTCATGATCAAAAACACACAAAATGCCTCATACAAGCTCAGGCTCACAGTAGGTGCTCAGTAAATGATAGCAGTCCATTCCTCCTTCCCTTCATTATTGGAAGTTGTGGGAATATTTTTCTTTGTATCTTTCTAGTTCTGGTTTCTCTGGCCATGAAGACCACATCTTCCTCGTATCTACCCTTCAGCTATTGGCGAACAGCTCTCATTGCCCCTATGCTATCTTTTCCTCTACATTAAACAGCCCTGCACTCCTCAGCTCTTTCTCACGGTATGGTTTGTCATCCCCTCTGTACCCTGGTCTCCATAATCTGCATCTGATCATCGATGCTCATACAGTGTTGTAGTTCTAAAGGGAAGGTCAGCTATGAAGGTGATTGAGTTTGTCCTTCATATCTCTCCAGCTTCTCTTCTCCCAACCCAATCTCAAACTCCCTCTTCATGTGCCACTGAATCAGCTATTCAGTGATGGCCCAGGGTAAGGAAGGCCTTCTTGTTGAATTCAGTCTAGATGCAAGAGCAGATATGGAGAGGAAGGTGGGCATCCAGATGTCCCTGATAAGACCCTACATGAGCAACTTTCCCTGGGTCCCCACAGCACCCCCCTTCCTATTACCTCCTTTGTCTCCTCATGATAATTTAAGGATAATTTTACTTCTCCAAGGGTTTCTCAGTTCCCAGGACATATGAGAAAAATCTGTGGATTTCTCCACAATGCATTTGATTCCTCATAAGCATCAGAAGTTATGGCCAAGAAAGGACAACAGTTGGGACATCAACTAAAGTGGGTCCCTCCCTGTTCCCATGCCAATTATTGATGCATTTGGGGAAAGCTCAGGCAATGTTTAAAATCATAAATATGGGCCAAAGACTTTAATGTGTATCCAAAACATCTGAATACATGAGATAAACTGGGGGCAGGTTTCTAAAATTTTAGCAGCTCTTACCCTAACCTCTGATGTATTTATTATTGGAAAATCAAAGATCCAAAATGCTTCATGCCAATAAAGTCTCCATGCCGGGCCTTTAAGTGTGTAGACTTAAAAAAGAGTTAAAGGGAGAGCCATGTAATTTGGCATCAACTCAAGTCTATAGGTTCAAACCCAGGCCTAGGAGAGCTGGGGGTAGGCGTTAGGGGGCAACATGTTTCCCACCCTCCCCTGCTTGCTGCAGAGTCAGCCCACCCAACGTGAGTGGTAAGTGGTTACAGAGAAAGCATGCTCTGCCACAGGATCCGCTGCCTTCTCTCCTCTAAGACAGCAGTTCTCAACCTGTGGGTCGCGACCCCTTTGGCGGTGGAATGACCCTTTCACAGGGGTCGCCTAAGACCATCCTGCATATCAGATATTTACATTATGATTCATAACAGTAGCAACATTACAGTTATGAAGTAGCAACGAAAATAATTTTATGGTTGGGTCACAACATGAGGAACTGTATTTAAAGGACCAGAAAGTTGAGAACCACTGCTCTAAGAGCCAGGGTTGGGAGGCTGGCCTGGGTCTTCATGCAGCATTTAGAAAGAAGCCGACTAGAGACTCCTGGTCACAAATAGTATCTTGCAAACGCAGGGGATTGATAATCCAACCTTTCTTCAAAGCCAGTGGTTGAGTGTCAGAAAAGTCTACTCGTTTACCACTAATCTGAATTAAAGCTTGGCTTTTGGAAGTGCTCTCATAATGCGTAACGCACTTTGAAACAGACACTGTCCTTTTGTTCTCAGGACGAGAAAGAAGGAAGTGCTTCTGCTGGTTCCCGCCTTGGGGCACACGCGGAAGCTGGGGATGGGGAGGGGACGATATACGGATATGTAACACAGAGTAAGCACATGGCTCTCAAGCCCATGGGATTTGTTAGATGACTCCAAGGCCACTGGGTCCCAAGTACCCCCCACTTCCTACTCCAGGACATCCTACGGGAGTTGCCTTCCTTCAGTACCATTTTTAAAACCTTCTTTAGAAGATCTCCATTAGAGTTAAGACATTATGTCATCATAGAACAAGCTACCAAATGCCTCATTAAGGAACAGATTTGTTTTGAGCCCTCACTCTTTCACATTTTGGATATGTTCTAAGAATTATTCCTTACCAAGTCCAACCCTATAAGCTCAAACTGATTTCTCCCTTTTTACTGATGTGAAAACCAAGATACAAAAAGTCTCAGATTGACTCTCCCTGGGTCACAGGGTACAGGCACTAAATCCTGCATGATTTCCACTAAATCATGCCCGTCAGTGGTGTCAGTGGTACCCGGCCTGGGTCCCAAGGGGAGAGGAAGCAGCGTGGAGCAGGGGAAAGGATTTTAGAGGAATCTGTACTCACCAGTTATGAGGTCTGGGGCAAATTATTTTGCCTGAGTCTGTTTTCCCTTTGGAAAAGAAGCATGTCATTCCTTACTAAGCTTCTGTGATGCTCAAACGAGGTGACACCTAAGAACATTTTGCGCATGATGGGTATGGTTGGCTGGTGCTCTATGTAAGTAAGGTGACTGTGATTTGGGCTCCAGACACTGATTTCAAAGGGGAAGCTGGGAGCGAGGTACACAGAGATGGTCGAGGCATAGTAGGTGAGAGGAGGCCACTGGAGGGAACCGAAGTAGCGAGGGAAGCAGAGTAGCAGCCTGTCTTGTCACTTTCTCAGTTTAGCAGAGACCAGGTACTCCCCTGTGTGTGATGCCCAAGCAAGAACAACTGTGGATGCCCTCATCCTCTTGGTTGTGTTTCTCTTGTGAAAAATCCCATGATTGTCTTTATGGCAAACTATTAAGAATTATTTCTGTTCCTCATTTATCTAAGAATAACACAACCCTCCCCCAACAGCTATTTTATTATGACCACAACTAAAGCTGAAAACAGTTTCATTTCCCCCCTTTGAGGTCCTCGGAAACAATTTAAATTTCATAATAAAGTGACTTGGCCAGGGTTTGTTTCTTAGAGACGGCAGACGTGGGTGTGACCCGGGAGTCAGAGCTGGGCCTGAGACCGGGCCCCCGCTCCGACCCCCGCAACCTGCCTGGGCTCCAGATGGTTGGGAAAGGGGTTCAGAAGCCTTTGCAGGGCTCTTTCTCAGCGGGTCTGAGCATGCAGGGAAGCAGAGAGCAGGGGTTCACTTCAGGAAGAGGAGAAATATCCATGCAGGAGAAATCTGGAGCTCCAGCAGATTCCAGGACACAGTGGGGCTGGGGGACTTCCCAGAGAGGGAACTGGATCAGTGCCAAGTGGATGGTGCTTCTCTGTGCTGCCAGCTCAGCAGTAAGGCTCTACCTGTAATCAATCCTAAAGAATCATCTCAACATTCTGGCTGCCCCAAGCCAGAAACCCGAGTCATATTAGATAGCTCCACGTCCCCACATGCCTTCAGGTATCAAGTTGTCCTTAGATCTCTCTTGGGTTTTTATTGACCTCAACTCTATCCCTCCACCCACTATAGCCACTTCTGCTCAGGCACTAGTATCATGCTCTCATCTGGACTGTTACAGCAGCCCCTGACGGGTCTCCCTGCCCCACCTTGCTCCCACCATTCGTCCTCCATGTCACCAGCTCCATCTTACATTTTAATCCTCTGCTTAAATCTTCCAGCCTTTCTCAGTTACCTTGAGGACTGAGCCCCAATTTTTCATCCTGGTATAGAAAACTCTCCTCTACCAAACTCATCTGCTTACCTCTTGTTACTTTGGAAGAATTATCTTTTTGTGAGCTTCTTTTAGGAGAATGGATCTAGGTTATTATTGACATATTTTCCAACATTTTATAATGAAAACCACAGAAAAGTTAAAAGAATTGTACAGTGAAACCCATATGCCCACAACTTGGATTCTATAATTAACATTCTAGAGTAGTGCTTGCTTTATCCATTCATTCTTCCCTCCATTAATTGCAAAAATTTAACTGTTTTTGCTGCATTTCAAAATAAGTTTTGGATGTCAGCACTTTTTATTCCTTAACCTTCAGCATGTATATCAGATGGCCCTTACATTTGTTTGTACCTCATCCCTTTCCCCCCATATGGCTTCTGATCAAAGCATGGATATATCAGAACCAAAAGATTTGCAAAATAAAAAAGTTAAGCATTAAAAAATAAAGGCCAGATAAGGGGAGAGAAGAAGTGTATTGATCTCTGACTGAAGAAAATGACAGCACATGAATGCAAAACTACCTCTGAGCTTCCCAGAAACCAAAAACCATGTTAGGTATATTGCTTTAATCTTCTTACAGAAGGCCTAGTAGGGACAAATTTTTCTACGTCTTGAAATTTGTGAATTTTTCATATGGGTAACGAGCACTTAGTAACGTTGGAAACAAAGCCAACAGCGTTTAGAACTCAGACTCTGAAGCCAAAGGCCTTGGGTTCAAATTTACCCAAATTTCAAGTTTACCACATGTGTGAACTATAATAAGCAAAGACATTTAACTATGTTAAAATTCAGGTTCCTCATCTGAAAAATGAGGATCTCACAGTACCAGCCTTCTCTTATTTATTTGCTGACTTTAATCACATCTATACATAAATCACTTATAGTGCTAGGCACCTAGTATTCAGTCAATAATTGTAGTTGTTATTTTAGCACTAAAAAGAAATGCTTTCAGTGGAAGGTGAGATTAGAACATTAAAACATAATTTTATAAAAGCTTTTCAGATGGTGAACACAAATGATAATGTATAGGGACAGTGTTTTGTTTTTAATCTGGTTTAATATAGTGAAAAAGCAAGAAACTCCTCGAGGAATATGGAAGATACCAGGGATTGCTTACCCAGCAATGATCCCTGCTTTTTTTTTTTCCTAGCAGAATCCAAATTTTTTCCAGGTAACAGACAAAATTTGGGGCAATGTATTTATTTCTAGGACACGAATTATTCTAATTGTAAGCCAATTATGCTAATTCCATTCCTGTGTGGTAATGAATGGTCTAGAAACAATAGAGAGCAGTGTGCTGGAATGAGTATACAGAGAAACTTCCTGGTAAAAAGAGAGAACATTCCAAGGGAAAAGCCTGTTCCCTGCTTCTTGTTTTAGATCTTGTATAAGGATGTGATGCATGGTACCCCAGCAGCCACTTTGTGACCATAAAGAGAAAAACAAGGAATTGAAAAGAAGCTTACTCAAAGCCTGTATCCTAATCTCTTATTAGATAAGCTGAGTGAATAGTTTTAAAGCTATTTTTAGATGGTCATTCTGTTTTATTCAGCTGCAAGCATTCTTAATTAAATATAAAACAACTAGAGGCCTGGTGCACAAAATTCATGCATGGGTAGGGTCCCTAGGCCTGGCCGGCAATCAGGGCCAATTGGGGCTTTCCTTCCCCTGCCTGCTGGCTGCTGGCTGGGGCCCTCCTTTGTTCTGAGCCACCCGCTGGTGGTCAGCACACATCATAGCGAGTGATTGAACTCCTGATGCGTCGAACTCCCGGGGGGGACAATTTACATATTAGC
>NW_006287953.1:378095-398982 GCF_000327345.1 Myotis davidii | reverse complement strand
CCCTATGGCCCCTGTGTTATCCACGGGGCTGCATCGCTCACTGATAGTTTTGTTTGAGTTGTGCATCCATGAAAACGCTTCTCTCTGGAGGGCATCCATACAGAATTTTGAATTCTGCACTCATTTGGGGATGGAGAAAAGGGCCAGCATTTCTATGAAGATACCCACCTAGTTAGAGCTATTACAGATAACGGCCCAGGGGCTCTCAGAGCTCAAGGGAGGAAATGCTTTCCCTGGTGCAAGCGCTAAGGAAAAACCAACTGGTCTTGAAATATGAGTCAGACCCTCTGGTTTAGAGAAGGAGCAAGGGCATGCCAAGCAGAGAATAACAAATGGATTTCAGCCTTGTCAGGCCATGGCCTTCATGGATTTCACCAATTACCGGGCCTCGGTGCCTGACCCTGTCGCCGCACCATGGTAAATGCGGTTAGAATCACCTTGTCACCACAGCTTGTATCTCTGCTGGTTACCTAAGGGCAGGGACATAAAACGCTCTTGGATGAGGGCCTTGCGTGCATCCCAGCAATCTTGTCAATTATCTCCGGGCTGATTTGCATGCTGCTCCTTCTCAGCTCCTACACTGGCTGGCAAAGAGGCCACTTCGTTTTATTGGAGCCTATTGTGCTGTCAGGCTTGGTTTACAACACAATAAGCTTACAGTCACTTACAATGAATGAGCTCCTCAGGAGAGTTCAGAAACACATTAAACACGTGCAGGTAGCGAATTATCTATGGATCCGATCATCTGCACTTACGTAAACATCCAGGCTTTACTTAGACTGGAATTGGCTAAAAGTCCCCATCGGTTGTCAGGTGGTATGTCAGCTTAATGGGCCCTGGGGCTCATTTATGGGTCTCCCACTAAACTCTCGGAATTGTCTGCCTTCACTTAGAGAAACCCACTCCTGCCTGAAGGGGTGGCTCCAGAACAGGAGCCTTAGCCAAGCTTGGCATCTGTGTGTCTGTGCCCTGGTGCTCGGGGAATCCACTATGGAATTCTGGGAAAAGTTCTCGTTTTTGTTTTCGAAATGTACATTGACAAGAGGTATAAAGGTATGAGCAGTCTGGATAAAAGTACATGTGGATTTGGTTTGAATCTTTCTGCTTACTTGCTGTGTAATTTTGAGAGAGTTACTTAGTGTCTCTGAGCCTGTTTCTTGTTCTGTGAATGCAGATAGCAACAGCAGAGTCAACATAAGGATTAAATGAAACAAAGAATGTAAAGAATACTAGATTTACACATTATTTGTGCCAGGTATTGCAAGCACTTTGCATTAATTCAATTTATCCTCACAACAGTTTTACTCCAGGAAAGTATTGTTTTGCAATCCCATTGTGCAGATGAGAAAACAGAAGCCCTGAGAGACTTTAAGTAATTTACTTAAAGTCACATGGGTATTAAGTGATGGACCTGGGATTCAAAAGTGGGCACTTGTGATGCCAGAGGCCTTGCTCTGCTTAAGTACCATGCTATAGAACCTGCTGGGTACCTGGAGGGGAGTTCGTAGTGCTCTGTGAATGGAGGGAAACTAGAGAGGTTGCCGGAAGCAGGTCCATCCTTGCTGCTTGACACAGTCGCTGCAGGGAAGAAACATCTGCACAGTATATGTTTCATACCTGGCGTATATGGCATACTGTTCTTAATATGTTTGCTCCCCTACTTAGCGCTATGTGTTTTAACCAAGGTCACCTCTCTGAGAAAGGATGTTTCCCCAGCGAGTCACCAGTTTTGCCAGCATGCAAGGGCAGAGGATTTGCAAAGGGCATGACTCCAATGGGAGCGGGGGTGGTATGTCCACCACACAATACAAGACATTGTTCACTTGGGACACTTGTGAGTGAAAAGATGCTGCTAGTAAATGCTGGGTAACAGGCATAAACCAGAACTGACCAAGCGAAACGGGCTGTATGATCGCCTCGACTGCAAACAGCACGAACAAGTTCCTTTGAGACAAGTGGGTCTGTGAGTGCTTCACTGAGCAGATGGGTTTTCAATCAGGCTATGGAAAATGGGTTGAATTTCTCCAAGCAGAAGTGGGATGGGGAGCAGGAGACAACTCCAGCCGAGGGAGTAGTTTGGGCAAAGATATAGACGTGAGAAGGAACCAGTCCAGGTTCTCTGAATGAGAGACAAGCGCTCCTGCTCCAAATCCCATGCCCCCACCTCCCTTCTAAGGCTGCTGATATGTTTCAAGGCCCTCATTCCAGGACAGAGGGCATGGGCTCCTACCTTGCTATCTGCTCTTTGGCTGGGGTTTCTGAAGAGAGAGTACCTCTCCAATCCTTAATGCACCTGGGATATGTTAGGACACCCGCCGATTGGCGGAGAGGCCCTGGGCTTTCTGCATCCTGGCGGGCATTTTCTTATATGCACGTGTGGACCTGCAGTTCCTCACTGGAGCTGCTCTTCTGGGGAAAATCGGCAGAAGACACAAAAGGGGGTCGGCTAATTCCCTACGCCTGAGCGACGGTTTGTTAGAATTGAATTAAGTACCCACATCAGCCCACAGATCAGGCCTGCACTTGTCTGATTCAGAGCCGTGTGATGCGTCGTTTTACTCTGGGATTGTTTTTGTGATTCTCTCCCGTGGAGCGGTGTGCGCCTGGCTGACCTCTCTCCCTGCTGCAAGGGAGGTCTTGTCTGTTTCCTGTCCATCTGTCCCCTGCTGGGGCTCGGTGACGGCCGTGAAGAGGGGTTTCTGACCTCGCTCCACTTCATCCCTCACTTAGGTAAACAGGAGTGACCTTTGACATGACCACTGATGGGTCCTCTGCTGCCACTAGCCCCCTGATCAGGTGACACCGGGGGCCCCCACAGGAGAACCACCTCCAGGGAAGGGCCCGGGAAGGTGCCATGGAGGATGTGGCATTTGGTTCAGAAGGAATCTGAGTCGAGGTCAGGCTCCAGCAGGGAAGCTGGGTTGGCGACACAGAGCCACAGCGATGCCAAGCTGCAGTGACTCCTGGGCTCCCTGCTCAGGGGCAACAGAGTGGCATACCCTGTGGCTTCAGGCAGAATGAAGCGGGACCTTAGGGAGGGAGCCAGGCAAGTCCAAAGAGCTGGAACACAGCGATTCTCCATTGGAAGGCAAAGATCACACATTTCCTAGGATCTGTTCACTCCTTTATCAACAGCTATATTTTTTAACATATTTCATTGGTTTTTTTTACAGAGAGGAAGGGAAAGGGATAGAGAATTAGAAACATCAATGTGAGAGAAACATCGATCAGCTGCCTCCTGCACACCCCCTACTGGGGATGTGCCCGCAACCAAGGTACATACCCTTGACCAGAATCGAACTTGGGACCCTCCAGTCTGCAGGCTGACACTCTATCCACTGAGCCAAACCGGTTAGAACTATCAACAGCTATTTATTGATCTTCATCTATGTGCCAGGCACTGGGGTTGGCGCTGGAAGTTCAACAGTGAATAAAACAAAATCTCTGCCCTCGTGGCTCTTACAGTCTTGGGCAGGAGCAGGAGGAGAGCTAATAAGGAGAAAGCAAATAAATGCAGGTAGAATAAATGAAATGGGGGCGGTGGGAGTGCATCTGGTTAAATAGAAGGAACAGAGTTCTCTAAGGAAGTGACATTTTATCTGGGATAAAGGATGAGAAGGAGCCAGAAATACCAAGAACATTGCAGACAGAAGAGCGGGTACAAATGCCCTGAAGCGGGAACAAGAGGTTGGGGTGATGGAGGGTGCTGGAAAGAAGTTGCAGCTGTAGTTAATGAGTGAGCAGAAGTGAGGCTCCCAGTGAGACGGGAGTGCTGTGGGGGGCATGCTGGTAATGGGGAGGCTATGCACGTGTGGGGGCAGATAGATAATATGTCTCAGTACCTCCCTCTCAATTTGTCTGTGAACCTAAATAACAAGGTCTTTAAAAAGCTACGAGGAAGTCGGGGCTTCTTTTCAAAGGTGGGATGCTGAATGGTTTAGCTGGAGTATTTCCTGGCGATAACAGTCTGACAAGGAGCAGTGTTCCTGTGGTCAGAAAGCCAAGGCCATTCCTGGGGAGACTGGCAGAGTGGCCAGACAAACACCCTGAGGGTCAGATGCAGTCACCCCAGGAGTCTCCGGAGAAGGCAGAGCGGGATGACAGGGGTGGTCCCACTGCTCCTGCAGCCTCTGCCATAGGCAGCAAGTCCCCTCTGGTCTTCAAAGGACAATCAATGTCTTAGGGCTACGGAGCCACTGGGGCCCAGGTAGAAAGCAGCATAAAAAATACATCTGAAGGGGAAAAGGGGGCTGGGAGCTGGTAAAATGGTCCAGGGCTGGGGATGGTGCTGCCACCAGCTCACAGGCACCAGGAGATGGATTTCCAAATGCCTGGGGCACAGGGGCTCCCAGCAGAGAGGCCTGGAGGGGGGATGGGAGAGGCAGGCTTCCTGCCCTCCTCATGCTTCAAACAAGAGGACGCCCACATCCACAGTTCTCATCCGAAAACAGCAGACTTTTGAACAGAAAGAGACTGTTAGTTTGACCTCTTTCCCAGAAGGCATTTCCCAGTGGAAAAACACAAAGACCAGTGGCGTGGCAGACACTTGGGCATGTACGTTCACTCCAAAGAAAGAGTTAAAGTGCTTTCTAATAGAGATTGGTTTTCGGTATTTCAGTGCCAATATAATTAGATTGTAACAAGCAAAGCCCTGTAACATAACACAGCGAAAATTTGAAAATTTGATTCTGCCTGGCAAACAACCAAGTCCCCGCGTGCGCGCAGACCTGACATTAATAAGCTACAAGAGATTACATGATTTAGAAAAGCACTTGGTGTTACCAAATCAAATAATGGATCTCCAGGCTATAATTAGGAGAATTGGGACTCAACAATGAAGTCATAATTCTGTAATTTAGCTGTGAGTAACAGCCACGGAGGCACAGGAGGAGGTGGGATGGTATCCCAGTGGTGAGCAGCTCCCAGGGAGCCGCTGCTCCCGGCCCCGCCTGCAGCCACCTGTTGGCCTCTGACATCACGGGATGGACCTGGCCTGCTGTGGCTCATGGAACAAAGGCTCTGGGACCCTCGAGCCTCAGACTCCACATTAAAGACGCAGGTCCCCAGGGACAGCTGAGGGCAGAGTGCTCGACAGGGCAATGCGGGCACATGGTTGCCTCAGAGTGCTTTCAGGGACACGTTACACATGCAGAAACATAAACAAAGCAAAACAAACACGATAATAAATAAAAAGAGAGTGGGAGAAGCCAGAAGCTTCATTCATAGTCCTGGAGCTGGGGGGGTTGTCAGGTTGGGCGAGTGCATTTTTCCTCTGAAATAGTTTCTGTGTAGACTGTGCAGAGCTCTCTCTACTCAACCGCCTCCTGGCAGAGTAACACTTAGGCTATAAAACCATATCATTTCACATGGAAAAGAAACCTTAACAGGGCTTCTTAACCTGGGGTCTGCTGAGGGGTCTGTGGGTAGAACCGACTTTCAGTATAATTGGTTTTCTTTGTAATCCTATGAAGTTTATTTTAGGCATTTCAAACATGACACTGCCAGGGGGTCTGTGGCAGACATTGGAAGTGCCCTGAGCATATCCCCTGGGCCTTCCCGTTCACTCCAGCTGGCTCCCCACTGCCAGTGTCTCTGGGCCTGAGAACTCTTCACCCCACCAGTCAGGCAAAGCAGCATGTCTGGTTCCCCACACACAGCAGGCTGGAGGGGCCAGGGCATTAATGCCCCTGGGGCAGGTGTATAATCACCCCAGAAACCTCCCCCTTTGAGTAGAAAGAAGCTGAGAAGCAGTTTGGCACTCCTGTCCCAGAGTAACCTGCAGGAGGAAGGAAACCCCAGTCCTTGACTTTATTTGCTGCCTTTCTTTTCCCACTCGGTGACTATTTTCTGTACCTCCCAGATAAGTTACTTGCAGTTAGGATCTGCTTCTGGAAGAACCCAAAGATAGGGTCAACAGAGAGGTCACCAGGCCAAAACAAAGAAGAAAATGGTTAAAAAGCCCTATAAGGTATAGTTGGAGTCCTCTTCTTACCCGAAGCACTATTTCTCAGATGAGGAAGTGGGAGCATAAAGAGTGAAGCTCCTTGTCCTACAAAAGGGAGTGACAAAGTTTGGCATTTGCTATGATGCTCATATCATGCTCATCTATTCATTTTCCACTGTGGAGCCTGACATCTCTCTTCTCCTTATTCCTTCCCAAGTCCTCTCTGACAGCAGCCATTGGCCCAGTGATGCTTAAAGGCAGATACGCTGATTGGATGCTCCTTTCCTCTCTGCCCTCAGGGCAGGGTGAGTGGCAGGGACCTTGCACTGTGTCACCCTATTCCCAGGCTCAGCAGAGATCTGGCCCAAAGCTGAGCTTCAGCAAAGTGTGGGAGAAGAGGCTCTCCTACCACATTTAACACAGGTCCCATTTCCATTCATCACCCCTGAGTCAGGTGGCACCTGGCTGTGTATATACTTTACATATTCCAGGAGCCCACGATAGGATTTAGCACTGGGGTGGCAAAGGTGTTTTTGTTGCATTTACATTTATATCAGTTACTTATAAAGGATATTGTTCCAATTATGACTTTAAACAGTTTTTAGAAATGCTATCGTATAATAAAAGGAGGATAGAAGGATGCAGGTAAAAGGAAATAGAGATATAATTACAGTCGGAAGCCATGGGTAAAGTTACACAGAAATAAATAATGATGATAATGATAATAAAGCTCTTCACATGGATGATTTTTATTTAATCCTCACAATAATCACAGGAAGTTGTTATTATTGTTTTCGATGAGGGAGTTTTCTTAATGAGGAAACATTAGAAAGAAGCATTTTGCGATTCAATCCTTGTGCTTAAAAGTTGTCTCTTTTTGCTTTACTCTCTTAAAAAAATTGATCCCTTTCCCCTCTTGTTGAAGAACTAAGATCTTATTATTATCTTACAAGCCATTCAAAATGAGATTTCTAAAAAAGGGAATTTAATCAGATTATTGCCCTCACATTCCTTGGTGTGTTTTTTTATGACTGGCAGTTTTGAGGAGTACTGACTAGGCATTTTGTACAATGTACCCCAGATGTAATTGGTCTGATGTTTTTCTTATTATTAGAACAGGTTATATTTTGGGGGGAGAGAAAAAAGAAAACAGAGCTAAAGTGCCATTTTTATCACATCATATCAAGGGTACGTGCCACCAACATAACTTACTGGCATTACCTGGACTGTTACTGGTGTTAACCATAACCACTGATGCCAACCATGGTCACCTGGCTGAGGGGCGTTTGTCAGGTCTGCCCGCTGTACGGGGCTCTTCCTTCCCACACTGTGCTCCTGGGAGGAAGTCACTCCGCAACTCACACTTAAAGAGCTGAGGTTATTGCAGCTCACAACTGACTTCAAATTCCTCTGCTGGGGTTTGCCTGTCTTCTTCATTTGCTTGTTTATCCAATTATTTATTCATTTCGGTATGAAATCCTATATTTATTTTATACTTGTGTTATAATCCAATACTACTTGATTTATTTTTGCTCATACTCTTCCAGTTTTGATCATTGGGAGGTTTTTCTGTTGGTTCCTGTGTCCCTTTGATATAATCCTTATCAGAGAGAGAGAGAGAGAGAGAGAGAGAGAGATTTGGGTTATTATCATTTGTTTATTTTTTAAAGCAATTTCTTAAGTTTTGGCACTCCAAGATGTTCCAAGGTCACCTTGTGCATTTCCTGCCTGCCCCACTTCTAGAATTGACAATTTTTTAAATTGGAGAATGGTTAGAAACCAAGATCTGGGCACAAAATGTGCTCCTTGTTCCTGGAGTGTCATTGCTTCTAGGCCCTTTCAACTGACAGCAATAAATTATATTAGTGGGTACTAACCTATGTGTATACAAATATCCATAAATGTCTCTGTATGTAACCATCTGAATCCATAATAACTAAA
This sequence comes from Myotis davidii, assembly GCF_000327345.1. Taxonomy (NCBI): domain Eukaryota; kingdom Metazoa; phylum Chordata; class Mammalia; order Chiroptera; family Vespertilionidae; genus Myotis; species Myotis davidii. The sequence goes on along the minus strand of NW_006287953.1, from coordinate 391,097 downwards.
TATGAGTTTATAAAGATGTATCTGACACTAATCAATTACCACATGCATCATCTAGTCTATTCCCTTTGCTTATCTTTAACCTTTCACTCCAATAGTGAGAAACCTGACTCCCACCATTCACCATTCCTTTGTTGTTTAATTTCAAGTACATTTATAGAAGTATCAGAATTGTTAACACATATCAGCATGGAAAACAAATTTGTCAACTAGAATACAGTGCTTATATACAGTTTGTTTGTTTGTGTTTTGACTTTAGTCTTCTAGACTCCACTCATTTTCAAAGTTACTTATGTCTGCACATTTCTACCCAACACCTCCAATGAAGTTATTTCATACATTGTTAAAATAGTTAGATTGTTTTGTCACATTCTGCATTCCATCCTGGGATCTCCTTACCTCTTAAATGACTTTTAACTTTGCATAATCAAGGTTTACGTCTTTTCTATAATGTTCTATGGGTTTTGACAAATGCAGAGTAAGACGTTAACCATTACAACACCACGCAGAATAGATTCACTACCCTAAAAATAAATCCCTTGTACTTCATTTACTCAAAAATCTCTCTCTCCCCAAAAGTCCCTAGCAACCACTAATCTTTTTATTGTCATTGTAGTTTTGCCTTTTTAAGAATGTCATATAATTGAAATAGCACTTATATGGTTCGATTTTACCTCTTCTCTTAACATACCAACCATACTTTTTCTAAAAAATAATTTTAGTAATTTCCCTGGAGTTTCCAATATATAGTTTAATTTCACCTTCAAATAACGTTATACTGCTTCATATGTATACATGATGATACATAGTATTCCTCATTCCTTCTTCCATTCCCTTGTGAATTCATTTCACTATTAGTATGCTAGAATCACCCAATACATTGCACTACTATTATTTTAAATAGTTACCAATTAAAAGTAAGAAAAATTAAAAATTTTATTTACTGTCACTTATTCCATCTCTGATATTCTTCCTTTCTTTGTGTACATTTAAGTTTTGACTTATAAAATCTTCCTTCTGCCTGAAAATATTTTTGAACATTTATTGTGATGAAGATTTTTATTGGTAATGATTTTTTTTTTGTTCTTGTTTATCACAAAATATCTTTATTTCTCCTTTTTATTTTGAAGGATAGTGTTACTGGATGTAGAATTCTAGGTTGGTATTTTTTTCTTTTAACAATTAAATACTTCACTTCATTCTCTTCTTACTTGCATGGTTCCTGATGAAAAGTATGTTGCAATTCTTATCTTGTTTCTCTATGTTAAAATTCTCCCCTTCTCACCATCCCCAACCTTGGCTGTTTTCAAGATATTCTAGGTGTAGAGTTTTGGCATTTGTTGATGTTCTCTAAGCTTCTGAGATCTGTGATTTGGTGCCTGTCATTGATTTAGAAGAATACCCAGCCATTATTATTTCAAATATTTCTTATGTTTTATTCTCTTCTTCTGGTTTTCCAACACACCTATGTTATACCTTTTGAAATTGTCCCACAATTCATGGATGTTCTGTTGCTCTTTTTGTTGTTGCTATTCATTCATTATTTTTCTTTGCATTTTATTTTTAGAAATTTCATTGACTTATTTGCAAGCTCACTGACTCATTGTCTGTGTCCAGTCTACTGATAAGCTCATCAAGGGCACCCTTCATTTCTGTTAGTCTTTTTTTATATTGAGCATTTCTTTTTGACTCTTTCCTAGAATTTCCATATCTCTGTTCATATTACCCATTTATTCTTGCATGCTGTCTGCTCTTTCCATTATGCCTTTAACATATTAATCATAGTAATTTTAGATGCTCTGTTTGATAATTCCAACATCTGTGTCACATCTGAGTTTGTTCTCAGGCTTGCTTTATCTTTCAGACTGTTTTATTTCTTCTTTACTTTTAGCATGCCTTACCATTTTGTTGTTGTTGAAAGCCACACATGTTGGTTGGTAGGAACTTAAATAAATAGGCCTTTAATATTGTGGATTTGTGGCCATCTGGATAGGATTTAGATTATGTTTAATGTTTGCTATAGGTGCTAGAGGCTTCAATCCCCACCCCCCCACACACACCCTGATTCTTGTTTTGCCTCCCCAGTTGTCTTTGGGCTTCCCTAAGTACTCTCCCTCAGAGAGAGTCTTACAGTTCTTTTAGCTGAAGTCCACTGTAATTGTGCTGGAGCCATATTGGTGTGGTGCTAAGGTGGGTAGGCAGGGAAACATTGTCTAATCTTGTGCTTATGTTTGGTATTTTTATTTATGTATTTAATTCTCTTTTGAGATGCCTGTTATTGATTTAGAAAAATGTTTAGAGAGAGAGAAAGGGAGAGAGAGGAAGAGAGAGAGGCAAAAAAACATCAATGTGAAACATCCATTGACGGTGTTCCATGTGCACCCCAATAGGGATTGAACCCACAACCTAGGTATGTGCCTTGACTGGGAATCAACCAACTGAGCCAGAGCTAAATCTTGGTCTTTTAATAGGCCTTTGTCTTAGGGCTGTGACCTTCACAAGTGTTTCTGCATTGGTGTCGCTTTTTCCCTCCTTAGATGGAACAGGAAAACTAGAGTTGGCTGGAGTTGGCTAGTTGCCCTTCTCCCAGGTAGTCCATTCCCTCCTGGAGAGGAGGCTATAGTTATGGAGAGTGTCTGGGCATATTTCACAATTATTACTCTTCCCATTTCCATGCCAGACCCACTGGGGAACTCTTGGAGCATCACCATGAGAACCTAGTGGGGTTCCCAGATAAAAACCCCATGAGAATGTGGAGTTTCCCTTAAGATGGCATCACAGAGGATATTTTCCACTCTCATGTCAGCTCACACAGCCTCAGACAATTCATCCACCTTACTTGTTAGTGTTCCTCCCACTTTATACTTCCTGCAGCTTTGGCTCCATATAAGTAGATTTCAGCTGCTGATCTCTCTGGATTCACCCTTCTCTCCAGATCTTAGGGTTTTGGTTTACCCTGAGATCTCAGTTCTCTGATGGGCCTAAGAAAATGCATTGATTTTTAGTTTTCTCAGCTTTTCTTTCCTTTTTTTAAAAAAAAAAATATATTTTATTGATTTTTTACAGAGAGGAAGGAAGAGAGATAGAGAGTTAGAAACATCGATGAGAGAGAAACATCGATCAGCTGCCTCCTGTACATCTCCTACTGGGGATGTGCCTGCAACCCAGGTACATGCCCTTGACCAGAATCGAACCCGGGACCTTCAGTCCGCAGGCCGACGCTCTATCCACTGAGCCAAACCGGTTTCAGCAATCTCAGCTTTTCTTATTGTAAGGATGGAAGTGATGACTTAATAAGCTCTTTACATGCCAAAGCTGAAACTAGCCATGAGATTTTTTAACCTATGACACAGAAGAAGGAGAATTATATTTTCTACTTGAGAGATTTTGAGAGAAACAAAAGAGATAGAGGGAGAACAGGAGAAGGTCTGATGCCAGGGTTTCCATATATATTTTTAAATTAAATTTATTGGGGTGACATTGGTTTCAAGTGTACATTTTTATGATACATTATCTGTATGTTGCATTTAGGCTTTTCATTTTCCTCCTTTCTCATCTCAGGGCTCAATCTTCAGGGAATGGCTTAGACACATAGTTTGGGATAATGGGACATACACAGAGAGTTTTCTGCCTTTCTTCAATCATAAGATCCTGGGGAAGGAGCACCTGCCTGCCACTCTGGCATACATGAGAGTCAATAGAAGCAGGCGCTGGCTTACAGCTTCCCTAGGCTTCTCTTGGTTCCCATGGTGTGTGTAAAAGACTCAGAAGTTCCTGAATGGGGACTGATAAAGCAGTTGATGTGGAAGCCAGTAGACCTGCCATGGAGTCCTTCATAACAGCATAGCGATGACTCCCAGCAGAGCGTGCAGAATGGAGGCCAGGCTGGTGGTGTCTTGGCAGAGGCAGAACCTCTGATGGGCCTCTAGTGTCAAGGAGAGCTGAGATGAAGATGGGTTAGCCAGGGAAGGCTACCAAACCCAGATTAAACTGAGAGATAGAGGAAAGCCTTAACATTCCCCATCGATCCAGGCACAATTAGGATGAGTGCCATCAGGCAGAAGACATTGTTTTAGAGACCAGAGAAGCTTGAGGACAGTACACAGATCTGAGGGCCCCTTTTCCTAAATAGCACGAGGTCCCAGATATGATACTCCCCTCCCCATAAACCCAGATGTCCTCTTGCTTTGCAGTCAAAGGTGGGGGAGCAAAATCTAGATTCTTTAGATTCTTGCATGAGGTCAGAATTACAGACTGGATGGATAAAGTTAACTATTTTCCATGCTAACCATTAGGCAACTCGTGAAGACTGCCAGAGGAGTTTAGAAACTTAAAATGTATTTTCTCTGTGCCCACCTGAGTCTAATGGACAATTTGTGATTCTACTGCATTCTCCTTTCCATTACTCTGAATTATAGCCTTTGTAACATTTGTCATTCTCTGAAGGTATCTTATTTATTTGTTTGATTAGTCTGCCTACCCTAGTAGAAAGAGAACTTGGAGAAAACAATCGCCTGGCTGTCTCAGCCCCCATGGGGTTCCCAGCCCCTGCACAATCTGGCACATCGAAGGTGCACAATAAAATAATACTCATGAGACAAATGGGTGGAAGGATTTTGAACCTTCAAGTAATTATTAAGTTAATTAATATTTATTAAGTGCTAAGCACTTTACATATATCAATTCATTTAAGCTCTTATAACAACATTAGGAAGACAGTATTACTATCTATAGTTTTCAAATGAGGAAATGGAGGCACAGAGAAGTTATGTAATCTGTCCGAAGTCACAGAGCTTACAGGAGCAAACAAGACAATCTGGTTGCAAAGGCTGCACGCCCATCCACCATGCCACCCTGCCTCTCAGAGTCTCCTGCCTGGCCTCAGCTCACCGCCTCCCACCCCTCCTCCCTCACACCAGATGAGCCACAGACGGCTAAGTAGGCAGCGAACACTTCTCAAGATGTTTTCATCGATTTTGCCAACACTCAGCTGCTTTATCGGCTCTGATGAAACATTTGTGACAACCACAGCAATTGCAATGATCATTTCCACGCTGAAAACATTTGCCTACAAAGCAGGCATTTTTTCTCTTCAAAGTAAACATTGGTGCTGCTGAGAAGCTGCCACCCATACCCATCGATGCTGCTTCCTTCCCATTGAGAATGCCTCCAAGCAAAACCCCCCAAGCACTGACACAACAGGCAACCGGATGCGGCCTTCTCCTCCACGTGGCCTCATCTGACACTCCCAGGCAGTCAGGAGGTGGCTCCCATCATCCCCACCTCAGGTTCCCTGTCCTGGCACTGCCTTCACACCTACAAGAAACTGGGTGCAGGGATTAATCCTTCCAACTGTGTATCTGTTCTGTGTCTTGACTCTGGTGATATGGATGGATGATGCCTTGTTGCTCTGAAGCCCAGCACTTAGTGTATTTGCTTAATTAAGTCATTAATAGTAAATAGAACAAGACCTTGAAACACCCCGAAGTTGCCTCTTTTAGTGTTCAGAGGAAAAAAAGACAGATGGCAATAGAGTTTTCTGGAAAGAGGAAGAACTGCCTAGGGCAGTTTTCCCAAGTATATTTCTGTAAATTGTATCCCAAAAGATATTAATAGGGCATTTGGTGTGGGGCATGGGTTGGGGAGGCTCTCACTGCCAAAAAAAAAAGATTAAAAAATAAAGATCAGAGTTAAGCTGAATTGGAAGTAAAAATATACTTGTTTGCAAGACTTCTCAGAGCCTTTGGCATGCCAGGGTGCAGGAGAATCTTCAAAAGGGACACACTATGTGTAGCATCATGCAAATGCCTTTGACTTCAGAGCCATTCCTTTGCTAGCCTCTTCAGGGTCCTGGTGGATCATAAAACCCAGCTGAAGAAATGCTATTTGCATAGGCAAGGGGAGACCCTCCTCCATCTAATGATGGTTTGCATGGGCAGGAATGGGCAGACCACGGAGAGATTGTCATTGGCATCAATGAAGTCTTTCTGAGAATGGAAAGACCTTCTTAGGCTCAGATGGCATTGCATAGGAATAGCCTCCCAGACACATGGGGAATGTGCTGTAGATATGATCCAATGAACCAGTCCATGCCAGTACCATGGTGGATCCTCTCAGGAAGCTAACTTAGCCCCCACAACCCTGTGAGGTCAGCATTATCATGCTATTGCAGACAAGAAACTCAAGGACATGGAGTCTGAGCAGTGGTCTCACGCAGACAAGATGACAGCCCTCTAGACACCAAGTCAGCGCCTTCTCTACTTCTAGCTGCTCAGATGAAAACTGAAACCCAAAAGGGTGGGCCAAAGTGGTGAACGGTTACCCCTCTTTCAAGAGTTTGGTGGTGGCAAGACCTGCCCTCTCCTTGCTGGTCCCTCCTTGCAGGGCCTGATCAAAAAAATCTTTGGATGGGGGCGGGGGCAGCCAGTGAGGCAGGACGGGTCCCCAATCCCAAATCAGACAGAAGCCTCTTCTCACTCCTCATCTACACTCCGAGTCACGATCTTGGCCTGCGCTCTTAAGTGATTGTGACTGTTTCGTTTTCGAAATATCAGCCGGCCTGTTCGAGTAATTTTATACTTAAATTATTTAAATGCAATCTATCCATTGAAGCAATTTCCCCCGCACAGGAGAAGTGTTTTCTTTTTTAGGGAACTGAAGCATGATAAATAAATGAATAAAGACGCGTAACAGTGTCTCTCTCTCTCTCTCTCTCTCCTGAAGAAAGCACTTCAGCTGCGAGTCCCTCTTGTCAGAAATCTTGGAACTCATAATATTCCCTGTGGTTCTGCCGCTCAGCATTAAAAATAACCAAAGACTCCAGTAACAGCTTTTTTTTTTCTAGACACGAAGCACATTTTACGCCACAATGCCCGGGATGACACGGGGCTGCTGAGAGCTTGCTAATATTCTCCACTGCCTGTCTCCCCAGGCCTGCAAGCAGTTAGAATGGCTTAGTGGTGATCACAAATGCTGTCCCATTTGGAAAGTACTTCTTTAAGGCGGCACAGATTAAAATTCATGAAAGGCGCTTGCTTGCATAAATAAATTAAAAGCTGCAAAACTAAAGTTTAAACACCCATACACAACTAGCATTTTGCAAACACCATATGCACCGTGGTTCTCAATTCGGGGCTGTCATGCAAGAAGCAAGGAAAGAGGCCTCATTGGGTTTGAATGCATAAAATGGGAGGCACCTTGATCACCTTTGGCACAAAGGAGCCGTGGCAGCAAAGTGTGAACTAATTGATTTGAACCTTGTCTAAATGCATATGGATTTTAGGGGAGCGTGCCGATGCCTGGAGAGCACTGTAGGAGGAAACCGAGATCGAGAGAGAGCACAGGCTTTGTATTCAGACCATGCCAGGTTCAAATCCTAACTCTTGAAATGACTGTGGTGCCTTAGGTAAATCATGGGAAGTCTCTGGTAGCCAGTTTTCTCATGTATAAAGTCGGCTTAAGAAAACTAACCTCCAGCCGTAGATGGCTGCGTGGGGAGTAAATGATCACCGCACAGAAAGCAGCTGGCCGACAGGAGGCAGCACAAGCTGTTAGTTCCCTACTTCCTGCTTTTATCTCACACTTATATAGTGGTGGCATTGTGGCAAAGGAGTGGGTTCTGGGGCCAGAAGCCTCAACTCTGAGCCCCAGTTTTGCCATTCACTGGCTCTGTGACCTTGGAGAGTTCACTTCATCTCTCCCAAGCTCAGGTTCTTCAACTGTCAAGTTAAGATGGGAACGTTTAACCTCTCCCCACACATGTGTAACATCTGCGAGGTATCTGGTCCTCGCAACATTGGGCATGGCAGGCACCCTTATCTCCGTTTCCTTAGTAAGGGAACTGATGCTAAGAGAGGGGTCAGAGTGAACCCAAAGTGACGTAGGAGGCGAGTGGCAGACCCAGGAACAAAGGCCGATGAACTGAACTGCCCTATCCATGCAGCTGGGACTTCCTCACCCCAATGCCTCCTTTACGCCCTGTGGCTGCTCAGGGCCCGCCAGGGAAGTACCAGGTCCAGGTTTGTCCCAGCTGGAGGCATTTAGGGGCCTGCTTCACGCTGATGGAAATAAGCACATTTTCATCCCTATGTTCCAAAGCCTTGCTGCCAAATTCTGATTATTCACTGCAATTGCTATCAGTGGGTTGAATTTCAGTCCTTCCTGAGAAACAAGTGTGCTTCTTGTAGAGTTTTTTGAATTCCCAAGCTGCTGTCAAAGACGGGAGTTCCCCAAAGCCTGAATGTGGCAACAACGAGTCCATGGGGGGGACTGCCTGCTTTGGCTTAGAATAGGTACTCCTTTATGAATTGATCTAGTAGTGGAATTCTGTCAGGAGCCTGGGGGTGTCTGTCTGTCATTCTCTAGCTGGAGCTCTTCAGCAAGATATTAGACCTTAGGGATCATCCCAAACCAGGCCCAGGCCTGAGGATACACATTCTAAAACACCAAATTATCCATTAGTAGTCTTGGTGGCAAGCAACAGAAACAGAGCTGTTCTAATTAAATTTAAAGTGTGAAAACGTAGACTGTCATGTGAAATCCTCCCACTATAAAATACCTACAAATTCTAGAAAGAAATGATAAACAGAGCATATATGAGCTTGTAGGGATTTTTAAGAAAGTAAGAGAAATTCTCTGAGGGGGGGTAAAATAAATAAATAAGAAATGACACCCTTCCGACTTGAACCTGCAACTGCCCTCATAGGTAGGGAGGGAGGTAGGGGAGGGCACGGGAGAATCAGTGTCATTGACCTAAGGGCAGATTTTTATGCCTGCCTTGGAACAACAGACCAAGCCTCAGGCCTGCACAATTCTATGCTTGAACAAAAGCCCTTGCATAAAAAGGCAGGATACTCAAGGAGGTATACCATGAGTAAAAGAACAGGCTTAAAAACCCACCCAATCCATTCTTTGGGTACAAGTTTGCTTCTTTACCTAGGTTGAGCCCTGGGAGAGAAAATAAAATCTCTAAAAAAGGGGTAACCGTAAGGACACACCTCATACAGACTTGAAGTTCATATTTATATTACCCCTGTTGTTTGGTGACCCTGCCATCCCAACACAAGAAATTAACCAAAAAAGAGTAGATCCCAAGCAAGAGAAATTTTCTCAAAAGACAGCTGCCATTTTCTCTTTGCTCCTTCTTTTTGCTCTCCTGCTATTTGGAACACGGGTATGGTGGTTGGGGCGCCATCTTGAACCATGAGGACAACTGTGGAGTGGCACCATATCAACAGTGGACTGCCTACATCACATCAGAACTTTTACATGAGAAAGAACTAGTCTTCTACTATTTAAATCATTATGTTCCTTATTTCTGTAACTCACAGTGAAACAATATCCTAATTTGTTAGGTGAAATCTACCATGAGTCAAGTTATTAGGTAGAATAATCAAGAGAGCTATTCTCAAAAAATTAGATAATATTAATATTGGAAAGTAATTACAAAATAATTGTTTAAGTAATTAAAAGCCTAACAAAAGGAAAAGGAAAAGAATATGTGAGAAAAGAGCAAGACATTAGGGAAAAATGCATATTTTTAAAAAACCAAAAGCAGTAATAGAAAAAATAATGAAGTCATTGAAACCAACAAACAAGAAACTCCAATAGATAAGTTAAATAACCCAGTCTTCAGGAAGGAAGAGAGAATTAGTGAACCAGAAAGTATATATGAGAAAATTACCCAGATGGCAGAGCAGAAAGAGAAATAGATGAATGAATCTAAAGGAAAGTTGAAAGATGCGAAGATTAGAATGAAACTGTCCAACACACATCTATTAGGAGTTCCAAAAAGAGACAACATAGAGCATGGAGAAGATGCAATATTTGAATATCTAATGGCTAAGAATATTCAATAATTAATAAAAGGCATAGGTGATAAGATTGAGGCTTCACAATCAATATGAAGGAGATGACAGAATAAGTAGATGATAGATGATAGGTAAATAGATATCCACAGAGAGATACATTAAACTGTGGAACTCCAAAAAAAAGACCTCAAAAGCAGTAAGAGAAGGAGTAGATTAGGGTTTATTAATAGAAATAAGAGAAAACACTGACATGAAGGGTTCTACAAGGTCAAACCCTCCCAGACCACCCTACCTTTAAATTCACAGTTGACAAGTCTCATATGTGTTTACAGCCTGTAGTCAGCTTTGAAGTCCCCCTTTATGAAATGTGATCAGACAACTGTGTACTCTTAGAATTTAGACATTTAATGAAATCTTCCGACATCATTTAGATACTAATTAAAAAATGCTGCAATATGGACAGAGTAGAGACTGGGGAAAAGCAAAGTTTAGGAAATCATTGTCATTCATAGCTTTTGAAAATTAATATTGTGACCATAGAAAAATGAAAACTGAGAATATTCAAGGAACTAAAAGGAGACCTTGGAGATTAAAAATGTGATAACAAAGGTGAAAAACACAACAGAAAGTTTTAAAAGTAAGATTTCCAAAAGAAGTAGACAAAAATAAAGAGAGGCAAAACATAAAATAAAAACATAAGCTCAAGAGTTCTGATAACCAAACAATAGAATTTTTATAAAATTTAAGGAAATTATATGAATGCAATCATCAAATATATAATTCAAGAAAATTTCCCAGGATGAAAGAAAACCAGTTTCTTGATTAAAAGTGTTCACCAGAATAATGGCTTAAAAAAAAATCTACAACAAGGCATATTATTGTGAAATTCCCAAATATTAGGGACCATGAAGAAATTCCATAAATTCAGAGAAAATGGTCATACAGGCTTGGGAATCAGAATGGCTACCAACCAATCTTAAACCAGAAGCTAGAAGAAAATGAAATAATAATAAAACTTCAAAATTCTGAAGGAAATTATTTTCCAATGTTGAATTCTATTCCCAGATAAATAAGAAAAGAAAGAAAGAAAGAAAGAAAGAAAGAAAGAAAGAAAGAAAGAAAGATACTTTTAGATCATCACAGTCACAAAAATATTTACCTCCCATCCAACTTTCTCAGGAAGCCACTAGGGGATGCACTCCAACAAAATCATGGAATAATCAGAAGATGACTTCTTGGGGTACAGGAAAGGGGAGCCCCAACCTAGGAGAGAAATGAAGGCAGGTCCTGAGGTGATGGGAAGGTAGGTTCCCGGGAGATTGCTGCGCACAATGCAGGAGTGACTGAGAGGTCAGGAGGCTCCCGGGGAGAAAATGATGGCAGGCCTCATGTAAATGGAAAGTCTCGAGGATAGATTTAGACCACTGGCAAAGAGTTTGGAATTTAATGATTTATTTGTACATGCAATCTTGAGCAAATAAAAAAATATGACAAACATTACCTCTAGGAAAAACCAAAGGTGAGGAAAAGGAGAAATAATCAGTTTTGCTAAATGAATCACCTATAAAGATCGTTACAAGGTGATAACACTATAAACTCTGAATATTTATCCCTCAAGATGATAATGTAAATGTGTTATCATTAGAAGGATATGGAATATGGGTAGAGTATGAAGTGGGTTAGGGGGAGCAACGAGCTAAATTCTGTCTTCCTCTGCTGTGGAAGTCCTGAGATAGTGCCTCAACTCCAAAGACAGCTACGTGGGCTTGTTGCTGAGAGGCATGGGGGTAAGTAACAAAACTGTCAGCTTTTCTGGGTAAAGTGGTTGCCTCTGGAAGGGGAGGATGAAGAGATGGGGACAAGTGCTTCTGTTTGGTCAACTGACTTTATAAAATTGTTTAATTTTCCAAATGTTGTCCATAATGAACTTTAACTAAAAAATAAAAACAAAGGAAACCCATAAAAAGGGGGAACTACAGACAAAGACCTATGATTGGGGTTATGACTTTACTACCTAAAGTATTATAATCTTCTGGAGGCAATGTATCCCAAGAAGATGTGTTAATATATTTTCCAACTTAAATTAGTTTATTTAGTAAATGTATTCTTAAGGAGGAAACAAAGGTTATTCTGAAGTAAAATGCTCTTAGGACATGGCAGTCCTCTTACTGCTCTGGGAAGAAAGACAAAGCAGAGGAAAGGAACAAAACCACTTCTTTTGTTGGTGGCTCTGAGACCTTGTTGGAGTCACGTGAGAACACGGAGAGCGTTTAAGACATGCCCAACAACGTCAAAACAGCAAGCAGCTTCATCTTGAAATAGAAACCAAAACAGGTGAAATAGCTTTTTCATTATTTTCCACATCCCGAAAGGAAACTCACTTCAATTTCAATAACATTTCTATTTCTTATTTATCGCCATGCAAACCTTATAAGATTTGCAAGCTCCAAGTTTGGGGGTCTAGGGTGGCAGGATGAAAAAGAAAATGTTTCCGTCATCTAGTCTTTTTTTTTTTTATTATTGATCTAAAAATAAAATGGATATTACCTTTGAAGGAGAAAACAGATGGATAATAGCTAATTCAACGAATGACCATAGAGTCTCGGGAACCTGGCTCAGGGCTACACAGCCAGGAACAACGCCAAAGGTCAGAGCACAGAACTGCTCAAGTGCAGACACAAGTCCTGCCTGACCTAGCGCTGACCTTGTAACTTACATTCATGACACAACCAGCCCTGGACAGTGTCCACCACCACTCCCACACAGTCCCGAATGATGCTCCATGCTTCAACTACCAGGCCACAAGAAACTCTACCTCCTGGCCTCTGATCCTGGCATCACTAGCTCCTGATATGAAAGCCATGGAGTGTCTCTGCACCTGGAGCATATAACTATCCCATAGTTTCTGGGAGAGCTAAGAGAAAGTATCTGACAGTCTCAAAAACCACCAAAACTCCAAAAATTGAAGAGGGGTTTGATGTTGGGCCAACAGCAGAGACATAATAACAGCAATAATGACTATCATCCTTGGAGCCTATAAGATGGTAGTGAAGCATATAGATTCTGCATTCAGACTAAGTGGGGTCAAACCCTGGCCCCTTCCTTTCCTTAGCTACTCAGCCAAGCAAACTCCCACCTCAGGGCCTTTGTTCCTGCTGGCCTGTCTCCCTGGAATGTGCCAGTTCACCATCTCTCT
>NW_006287953.1:373590-378076 GCF_000327345.1 Myotis davidii | reverse complement strand
TATGATTTAGGTTTCTCCCTAGAGCTTATCACCATTGATAAGCTACACAGACCAGATAGCTGACCTATTGAACTTTGTTTGTTATTGTTTCTTCCCTGCTCCCCCAACCCAACTTGGATATAAGATCCATAAGAATAGGGATTTTGTGTGTATTGATCACCGACGTAGCCCTCAAACCCAGAAGAGGCCTGGTACATAAATATCTGGTGACTGAATGGATTGGGCCCAACACCCAGTTGTTTTTTGAGCCTTAGATCATCATCTGTGAGACGGGGTTGGTCATAGAAACTACATCATAGGATTGTGTGAAAATTAAATAAGATTCGTGTTTGTTTTGTGAGAGGGCGAGTGTCCCTTTGCCAGCCACCTTGCATTCCTTGCTTCCATCTCAACCCTCACCTGTTGGGTCGGTTAGACCAAAGCCCCTGACACTTTAAGGGAGCTGCCCTGATAGAACCAGAGAAGAAAAACTTAGCTTTTAAGGTCAATGCTCTCAATCCAGAAATAAGACAGAAAATATTTAGGAGAATATGTGATCAAGTATAGCCAGTTTTTCCTGTCTCATCTCCTGTTTCTATAAAATCTTATAAGGTGTGAGGATGGAGAGATCATCTGAGAGAAAGCAACAGGGCTCTCAGAGAAGTGGCTCTTCCAATCTGCACCAGCCTCCCTGTCCCCAGGTGTCAGTTGCAAAGAAGAGGAGTGGTCAGGATAGTCTTCCAGAACAGAGGCCCTAGTCATCCCTGAGTGTCCAGGGGCTACAGCAGGCACTGGAAAACAGCCAGGTTTTCCTATATCCCATAGAATAGTGTTCAAATTAGGAGAGAAAGATGCCACAGCAGAAAACAGCTGAGACCATGCAGCCAGGGACCAGGTGGGGCATGGCAGAGCCCAGGGCAAGAATGCCAGTTACCAAAGACCAGGAGATACATCTTAGCAGCCGCCATGATAAGTAAAGGAATGACGCTGGGCTGGAAGCCTCACTGCCTCTCCACCCACACCCACACCCACACCCACACCCATACCAGGATACTCCCCAACTCCAGCATGTCAATGCCACACCAAGGAAAAGGAGCAAAAAAGGAGACATTCTGAATTTACTGAGCTTAACCTCAATGAAACTTAAAAAACATTGAGGTGACTGTGATTTCCTAGCAATGGCTAAAATTGGGTGTCTGCCATTATGCAGAATGGGGACTTCAAATAACATTTTATAAGCAAATAAGTAATTAAAGTCTAGAAAACTATGAAAAGAGTTATATTTATCTGACTTATGGATGTGTGGCCTATGAACACCATCCCTACTAAAATATGTACAGACCATATTAAGGTGTCTGGCACTTAGTAAGCAACTAAATGAATGGAAGCTGCTGCTATCAGTGACCTGTCAGACTCTAGGCCATTCATTTTACATGCCTTGTCTCCAACTCCCACAACAATCCTGCAAGGAAGATTGTATTAATTCAATTTTGTGTTTAATAAAAAAATGGAACTTGGAATGATTCAATGACTTGGCCAAAGCCCCATGCTTAAGAAAGGTCAGCGGTAGAGTTGGAGCCTGGGATACCTGATTCCATACTAGGCTGCCACGTCATGCTGCCTCACTGGGATGGGAGTCCAGCTCTATTAGGAAGGCGCTTGCTCTCTGACTCTGCTGGATGAGGCTGCCCTGGATTGGGGGCACCCATTAGTTACCGCAAGGATTCCAGGCAGCAAGGGAAAGTCCATCTTGGCCTCTTCAGGTTTACCTGGGTAGACAGGCATTGCATTGTGATGTAAAGAGGATACAGGGGCCTGTAGGCTTTGAAGGGGGACACTGGCAGATGTCTCTCAAGGGTCTTCTAATCTCTCAGTCCCATGACTCTCAAGCCTTAAAGGTCTGTATGAGAAGCCTAAAGAAGAAGTTGACATGGGGTGGGGGTTAGGGGGGGATCCTTTCCCATTTCAGCTGTGGCCATATCTGGGCAGCCCAGTCTAACTCCAACTATATGATGGGTTGGTCCCACCTCCTGAGAGCAAGGGAGGTCCAAACAAGGCTTCAGCGTCCAAGGCAGGAGCCACAGGACCTAAATGTCCACCAACGAGTGCCAGTGAGGCCCCCGTGTGTTTGCTGGAACTATGAGGTGACCAGGTGGTGAAGTCAGGGTCATTTGCATGTTCATAACCACACACCCCTGGATCTACTTTCCTCCCCGAGTGTGGGTAAGCTAGAGAAATAAGGAATGTGTAATTATGCATTGACTTCAAGGTAACTATGTTCTCTTCCTCTCACAAGTAACACACACACACACACACACACACACACACACCCCTGGACCCATGCTGCTCTCTCAAAGGCTGCCTTTTCTGAAATAAAAAAAATGGTACTTCACTTCCTTCCTTTTGCTAGAGGTGTTATTTAAAAGATTTGGGGGGGTGTAATCCTCCATGTTATCACTCCATTTCTCCATTCCACCCCTGATACTCACCACACATGATCTCCTGCCATTTGAGGACTCACTCTTTCTGATGCTTCTCTGAATAACTGGCCAGAGTATAGACTCATGACAGAGGTGGGTGTGCCCTACTTTGGTCAGAAAACCTCCCAGGACAGTGGTGTCTGGCAGTGACCTCAGCTGTCATCTCAGACCAGGGAACACCCGACCTAATTCCAGACAAAATGCTCCCAGGGCTGTGGACACAGGGCCTCTTCAGCCAAGCGTCACTGCACCCAGGGCCTGAGGAGATGGGGATTTGGGAGGTGAAGCTGTAGACCGGGAGGAGGGTTGTTTCTATTTTTCACAAGGACCAAATACTAAAGCCCTGTCTTATAGGATCTCAATGTTCTTGCATAATGGAGGGGTGGGGATGGGGCTTCTTTGAATGGAAACTTTTTGGACAGGAGCCCAGGAGGGCAGAAGCAGGCTGCTTGGCAGCAGGAAACTTTAAGAGATTAAACGAGACTCTGGCCAATGACCTTCTCTAACCACAGCCAGCAAAAGCAAGGGAGTTTCTGTGTCCAAGAGCAGGCTGGAGTATGTATGTTCTTAAGGCGGGGCAGGAGGGTGGGTATCCAGATATGGGGTTGGGGGACCAGACCAAATCTGTTTCCAAGCGCATCACCGAAAGCCTTACACCCACTTTGTGATGGCTTCTTCCAACCATGATGTCTTTATCCTCATAAAAGCTCATCACGCTGGCATAGGAAGAAATCACTCAAAGCCAAAGCATCAATTAGGCCTCAAAGAGTTCCGAGATAATAACTAGCCATTACTGAGCTCATATAACATGCCAGGCCCTGTTCTAGGTGTGATTTGGTTCTCAAGCCATGGGATCCTTACAACCATACTCCGATGTAGGTACCACCTACGATCCCCATTTTACAGGTAAAGAAACCAAAGCCCAGAGAAGTCAACACAGATCGCACAGCCCCCAGCCATGCCAGCTAGGAAGGGACCACGTTGGGATTGGAGCCGAGGTAGTCTGGCCCCAGCACTGAAAGCTAAGCCATCTTACCACCCTGCCTCACCTGGGCTCACGTCTATCAAAGTCCTTAATGTGCTGTGTGCTCTGTTTACTGGTTCATCTCCTCTGCCCTTGAGGATGGACACTATGTTTTATTTATCTCTATTTATCTTCAGTTCCTATGACTGTAGTGGGTGTTCAGTAAATACTGAGTTGAATGGTGAGTTTAAGAAATCCTTATAAACCTGTGCTAATGTGGAGAAAAAAGGAGACTACGAAAAAAAAATACTTGTTAAACTTTTGCTGTGTAAATAGCACTATGCTAAATATATCACATTTATTTCCCCTTTAATTCCCTAGAATTCTCTGAGAGGTAAATACTCTCATTAGCTCAGTTTCACAGAAGAGAAGCTGAGGCACAGAGAATTTAAGTGTCCTACACAGGCCCCAACACCAAGATTCCCATTTAGATATTTAATTCCGTGGCCTATGCACTTAATTATGCCCCAACGTACTGACCCTGGGCTAGAATGGGTGATAGGGAAGGAGAAAGGACAATGAGGACATGCCTTCCAACTGGAGGATCAAGGAAGTCTTCCTGGAGGAGGTAGCACATGACCTTGATCTTGAAGAATCAGTAGGATCTGGACATGCAGAGATGAACCAACAGGACAGGGCACTCGATGTAGAGGAGATTGTAGGAATAAACACACAGGCAGAAAACTGGCATGTGCAGGAAAATCAGAATTATTTCCACTTGGCTGCAGCTCAAGATGAGTGAAGAGGAATGCCTGAAATCCAGTTAGAAACGAAGAGTGGAGCCAAACTGAGGCGAGCTCTGAATGATAAACCTCGGGGCTTGGATCGAGTTACTAGGCAATTGGGAGCCATTGGGTGCTTTTGAGCAGGTAGTGATATATTAGAGCGGTGCTTAGGATGACTTAGCAATCAGAAAGAGGGTGGTTTAAGCAGGAAGATATGGGCAGGAAAAAGAGCAATTGGGATTACTAGAAAAATGAGATCAAGGTCTTCAGGCATGATG
>NW_006287953.1:372515-373555 GCF_000327345.1 Myotis davidii | reverse complement strand
AAGAGTGGAAGCAAATAGATAATTTGAAGCCAGAACCAATTACTTGGCCACTGGGAAGGTGTGAGGGCTGTGATGAAGGGAAGAGTTAAAAGAGATGTTAAGGCTTTCCTCTGGGCTCAGAGGGTGACAGTTCCCTTAGCAGAGAGCATATCCGGTGGGAGCACAGACCTTGTCAGGGATGGTGGGTGAGGGAAGCTAATGAGCCAATCCCCTCACACTGGGAGCATTTTCTAAAGGGTCAGATCTCAATTCCAGGCCATCTGCCCCCTCAGCCAGAAGAGCTCCCGTTGGTAAGCCAGGGCTCCACTTCCATTTCTTAGACAAATTCTCTCCCTAGATTTGATTCATGCAGAGCAATGCATATCTGATATCATCGTCAGGCGCCAATAGCTACCACACACACACACACACACACACACACACACACACACACACACACTAATGACCAGCATCTTAATGACACCCCCTCCTCTGTGTGAGCCGCATTAGTGAGTTGATCCGGTAATAGAAGACAAGCCGTACAAATTGAAAACTAAAAACTTCCAGATTCCATCCTGCTTTTCCTTATGTCACTTATTTTATGCCGCATGAGCTGGATATTCGTTTCCCCGTTTCACTGGAATGTCAGATCACTAGGGTAGCTGGAGCAGACTCAATTTCGCTTCGAGTAATAGCGTGAGATTATTCAAAATTATTTCCAGTGGGCTGAGCCTGCCTGTTCCTTCTGGTAGGAGAATAGAAGTAAACAACTCGCCACCCTCCTCGCAAGCTGACATCCTTGACACAGCGTCCCTCTGCCTCGCTCCTTAATCGCGAAAGCACTTTGGGTTTAGCCACGCTCAATTAATTCATCCAGGAAAAAGGTCCGGTCAGAACAAGCTGCTTTAAAGTGAGATAAACTGGGCATCTGCTTGGAAAACCAGATGATCCCAAATATGTCTTCCATCGTGAGAAAATGCAGAGCTCTTACCACATTTAGAGCAGTCACTGCTCGCCGGCATATTTTTTTCCGTGAGAGTTTAAGCAGTGGTGGTGGCAGA
>NW_006287953.1:366789-372243 GCF_000327345.1 Myotis davidii | reverse complement strand
TCCCACACCCACCGCAGCCCCAACCTCCGGGCTATGCAGGATGAGGGACCTCCAAACCATGCACTACCCCTGGCCTGTGTGTCTGGTGGGGCCAGGTACTCGAGGCTGGGGTTCAGAAAGGGTGTGCATCCTCAGCTAGACATGTAGCTGGCCCCTCTTGTAGTTGAACACCAAAGAGCTGAGCTAGCACTTGGGAAACATTTTTGCTCAAATTTGATAAGCAACGGAAGATTAGCACCTTCCTCAAGCCCCTACTTCGAACAATGTTCCTTTCAAGGCAGCCAGATTTGGCAGAGAATCCAGACCCTGCAGACAGCCCTGAGGCTTGTGGGGAGAGGCAGGGGTGGGGAGATTGGAGCAGGGAAAGGAAGATATGTGGTGACAAACCCCAAACCCACAGCTTCTAATGCAGCAGCTTTCACTCAGGGGAGGAAGGAAGCCCTACCACGTGAATTTTCCACCGTGGCAGCCCTCCTGGAGGCTGGTATCAGGGTGTTCCCTGTGAAGAAAGGAGGCCGGATAGTGAAGCATCTGTCCAAGGGGCAGGAGGACCCAGGCCCCCTGTGGCCTCGAGTCACCCTGGACATCTCACTTCTCTGCGCCCACTGTGCTGAAAGCATTACATGGCACCAACCAGCTGGGGAAAACAGGGACCAATTGGAGCATTAAAAACAGGCCTTTCTGGCCTCCCAGTGAAGGCTAGGGTTTCGGCTCTGCTGCCATCTCCTCACATTTTCCACTGATGTCACCCCAGGCAAATAATTGGTGGAGAAGAGACTTAAAGGGGAAGAGTGGGGCTGTGTGAACAGAGCAGTGGGCTGGAGAGAAAAACTGGGCTGGGACTGGCCCCAGCTGTGACCATGGGGTTCCCACCCCTACTTGAGAGGCAGGACTGCCGGACAGCCATTTGCTGCAAATGAAACCTGCCTCTTGTTCCTTGACTCAGACGTGCTAGCGAAGGCGCGCTTCTCCTGGAGCAGAAAGATTTGTGGGACACGCCAACCCTGGCCATGGCTCCCATGGTCCCCACCAGGGAGGCAGCCTGGCGAAGCAGGCAGCGAGGAGGCTGCTGGTCAGGAGGGGAGTTCTGTCCCTGCCTCTACTGCCCTGTGCGACACTGGGCCTTTCTCTGGGCCTCAGCTGGAATCGTTGCTTAGCCAGGGACTTTGATTGTGTAATAGGCTGTTCAGAAAATGTGCTACCAAAACCCAATTTAAAGGTCTCTACAGGTAAATTTTTTCAAACCAGCTGAAATTCAAGAAATATTACTTAAATGTCTCGTATATGCTAGGTGCTTTCAGATAAATCATTGACATTCATTTTTTAAAAGTGTATTAGTTATCTGTGCTGTGTTATCACTTCTCTAAGCACTTGGGGATAAGGCAGCAAGCAAGACTGACACCAAGTTTACCTTTAAGAGCTTGTCTTCTAGCCCCCTCATCTGTACCTGGCAGCATAGTATTATTTTCTGCATTTTGCAAATGAGGTGATAGAAGCTCAAGGAGGTGGCGTGACTTGCCCAAGGTCACACAGTAGTCAAGGGCAGAGTCAGGGGAGAAAACTTGATCTTCTGACTTTAAACCCATGTCGCTTCCCATTATACCACCCTTAATTCTCATGCACAGAATAGCAGGGGATGCTGAAACAACCAGAAAGAAAGGAGAGAGGGAGAGAAGGGGAGGGAGATGAACAGGAAAAGGGAGAGGAGGAGAGGGGGGAAGGGAGAGAGAGCATTTCTGCTCTGAAATTCTCACAACCAAATAATTTTGTAAATGCTGTCTCCAGCCATTACTCTCCAGGAGGCCAAAGCTCTGACCTGCCCAAATTCTATTCCTCTACTCCAAATATTTCTTATACCAACCAGGCAAGAAATGCTGAAGGGGCTGACCAAAAAAATAAGGCTCTAATAATAATAATAGGTTTGCATTAAACCAAATAAAGTCATTCTGAAATGACTAAAGAGAAATAGCAGAGGAGAATGCCCCTGGGCTCGCACTCTGTTTATGCATTGCACATTATACCTTTTCATCACAATTACCTAAAGTGGTACATTTGTACTTCCATAATGTATGGAATTCATTACATAGTTTTGCAATGAAATTATCACACTATGCCTGGGACATCTGCACCCTGTCATACATCATTCTATTCATTTCTAGTTAATTTAATCCCAATATCTGCCCACATGATAAGACAGATGTTCAGCTACACTGCAGCTTCAATGGTTTTCTGCCTTGAAGAAACTTTAAGCCGTTGAAAGAAATGACATCTTTCAGACAGAAAGCTTAGAGAATTAAAAAGTTTGAGGGGATTGCCACTTGACTATTATCAACTTTATTATTTGTTGGTCTATCATAGTAACTTCTGCCATGAGGATCAACATATGAGATTAACAGAGGCATAAGTCTAAAGGGAGTATTTCTATAGCCACTGAAAATGAATCCCCATCAAGACTGGTTTAGAAATAGCTGCATGTCACTCAGGAAGAAAGAAAATGTAGACATTCACACTATTAAATTCCTCGAGTTTGTGGCTTTTTCAGGGAGAGGGAAGGAGGCCATCGCTGCCTGAGTCTTTACTATTCGTCTTTCTCGCCTGGCTGCTTGGCTCCCATGATCTCCTTTACTTGGCACTGCCATCCTGGGAGGTGAGCACTATGGTGCTTTCCCCTCCATGCCTTCCCCACTTCCTGAGTGTCCCGTACTGGATAGTCCACAGGCCTTGCAGACAGCTCTCCCTGGGTGTGAATTCTGGCCCTGTCTCTCACTGTCTGAATGACTCAGGGTGTTACTCAATCCTCTTGGAGCCTCAATTTCACTATTTGCAGAAGGTAAATAATAATAAGTATTTCATAGAGATGTGAAGGCTAGGTAATACATGTAAAATATTGAGCACAGTGCTTAGCTCAGTGATATTAGCAATACTTTTAACAGTAAGAATAACACTTTTCATACATGAAAATGTCTCAGAGTTCCTACCTTGGGGTGACCTCTAAGGAGGTAGCAGGCATTATTATTATTGATAACACTGCTATTAATGTTATTATTCCACAATGAAGCCTGTTATACAGAAGACAGGTTGGAATCATTTCTGATTTTTACAAAAGTTCACCAATAACTCAATGACCTAAAGTTTTTGCCTCCAGAAGCCACAGGTTAGAATCATTTCTGGTTTTTGTGATGGTCAATTATTGTTCCTGTTAGATCACACAAAAATTGTAATGGACTCTAGAATTCTGTGTGCATTAAAGGGACTTTAGGTAAGGTAGTCAGAAGTGAAATAAAAACATAATTTGGAGCAGGGACAGGAGTGCAAGTGCATCATTTGTACAACCTTCAAGTAGGCTGCCCCTTGAGGACAGGAGGAATCATTGCACTACAAAAACAAAAAACAAAAACAACCTTAATTATTCCCACCTCCATTTACTCAAGAAACATTGAGAGAGTAGTGAGTCCCAACCAAGTGGCATAAACTGTGCTGAACTATTATGTGAGACAGGACTAATAAAGATATAGACTCTATATTAATGTGATCATGGATGTAGTTACATGGTATATACAGGGTGGGACAAAAGTCTAAAATAAATAAATA
The DNA here is from genome assembly GCF_000327345.1 of Myotis davidii. Lineage (NCBI taxonomy): Eukaryota > Metazoa > Chordata > Mammalia > Chiroptera > Vespertilionidae > Myotis > Myotis davidii. Next base: position 368,652 of record NW_006287953.1, on the reverse strand, counting down.
AATAAATATATATATATTTGTATATGCTATTATTTTGTTATAGATATATATTTAACCACCAAATAATGGACTAGCCCATGAGTCTAGATGGGCTCTCTACATTTTGCATCCTCCACTACCTTAACATGCACACTGCTCATTAAGTTTTAGGCATGTTGCTTATGAGGTATAATCTAGCTCCAAGAGAACCTTGCAAATCCAAACAATTAAATTTTGTCAGTGGGAAATCTTTAATGTCCTTTTTCCACCATCTGGGGATAGTTCAATATAGGTTCTCCAGTCTCTGTTCTTACTTCTTTTCTATTCTCTTCTGAACTCCATTACCTAGATGCTCATGCATTCATGGTACTTACCTTCTGTGTTGTGCTTTAAATACACTAAATGTACCTTCTTATTCTTATTATTCTTATTTTTATTCCTTCCAACTTGGTCATATGCACACTAAGTGGCTGTTTTATTATTTCATTGAAGAAGATTGCTTCAAGTTTGGCTCTATACATATCTGCTACACTATTCCACCACTGAAAACTCCCCCTTCTTAAGCCACTCCTTCTGGAATGACTTTGGAAGGAATAATATATTCAACAACTAGCCTACAGATGACCTGGACTCAGAGAAAGAACAAGGAGGGTACCTGTCTCTGTTTTCTATCATCTAATAAGAAATCAGAAGGCATGGGCTTCTGGATGGGCCAGTAGGAGGTAATGATTCAAGGCCTGGGTCAAAACTGAGCAAATGTTACAGTGCTTGAGATACTAAGCAATGTTGTGAGAGAGAGGACATGGCAATGGGGTTCACCTTCAGGCAAGCAATCCCTGGCTACCAAGCCTTCTGATTCAGCAACATCAATGAAAGGCCAGGATACAGAATGACCTGGTTCTCTGACCAGAGTCAGGAATCATGTTCCTGGAATGGCTTCCCCAGCTGGTATAGAATATCAGAAGTAAAAGTGGCCTTAAGGATCGCTAGTCCAATCCTCTTTACAAATGAGATAAATGAGATTGAAAAGTATCTGTTTCACCAACCCACCATCTCTTCTTACTGGGAGTGCATCTTTTTGGCTTTGTCCTAAATGCCTAGCCCAGTGGTAGGCCCATGGTGGCAGTTCACTGACAATTCAATGAACTAAAGTGAGGTGAGGCCCAAAGAGCTCCAAGGACACACCAGATTATTGTCAGAGTCCTGAGTGGATCCCAACTCCCCAGCCCAGATGCCCTTATTATTGCTTCTGGTCACCAGACAGATTACCCTTTCCAGAGCCAAGAACCCAGACAGCCTTGTGGTCAGGAATGACAAGCTGGAGGGCCAATGCCATCACTTCCATTGCTCACAACATTGTTCATAATCCCAAGTCCTGCAACATTAGCCCCATTAGGAATGTAAGGTCAAGCTCATTTGCTCTCTGGGCACTTTTTCTGACATATTTTAAATTGAGGATTGGTCTACATCCCTTGAAAATACATTTCAAGATTATGTTTCTGTTCACTGCAGAGTTCTCCATGCTTAAAACAGTACCCCCCACCTGGTAAGGCCTTCACAAATATTTAATGAATAAACTAGTAAGTGAATAACCCAGTCATTCAATTCAGTTTTGGCTCTTGGGTCAACAACTATTAGAAGTAAATTTCTAATGTTCTGCTTAAGAAGAAATCTAAGGCCGTTCCAGGGATTTCGGGAAAGAATGTTGTGATTAATTAATAAGGCTTGGCATGGGCTCAGGGGCACATAGTCTGGCACAGGTATTTGTTATTGCCAGACAAGATAATTGGGTGGTGGGAGAAAGAGAGGATGGAAAGGGTGCATTTTGGTTTTGTGGAAGGAAAAGTGAGTGGGGAATAAGAATCAAAGGGGGGGATGAAAAAT
>NW_006287953.1:348371-348755 GCF_000327345.1 Myotis davidii | reverse complement strand
ACAAAAAACAAAAACAACCTTAATTATTCCCACCACCATTTCCTCAAGAAACATTAAGAGAGTAGTGAGTCCCAACCAAGTGGCATAAACTGTGCTGAACTATTATGTGAGACAGGACTAATAAAGATATAGACTCTATATTAATGTGATCATGGATGTAGTTACATGGTATATACAGGGTGGGACAAAAGTAAGTTTACAGTTGTTTGTATGGAAAGTAATACAATAATTAATAAATAATAATACAAGAATAGACTCTGTGCTTCACATACTCACAGCTATAAATCCACTTTCCCCACCCCTGTGTAAAATAAATAAATAAATAAATATATATATAGTTGTATATGTTATTATTTTGTTATAGAGAAATATTTAACCACCAAA
>NW_006287953.1:335395-346919 GCF_000327345.1 Myotis davidii | reverse complement strand
GTGCATTTTGGTTTTGTGGAAGGAAAAGTGAGTGGGGAATAAGAATCAAAGGGGGGGATGAAAAATAACTATCTCCACCTCCAAATTACTCTGATGATGCTAATACCATAGGGAAGGTGCGTTCCTGGTGTTCTAAGTAACCTTTGCCTTCTATCCATCTTGGCTTCCGCTAGAGGCCCAGGCCCCTGGGATCTCTGCTTCAGGGGGCTTCTCCTTCCTGTCCTGGAGCAAGTCCATATTAGGCCCAATTTCTAATCAGCAGAATAGGATGAAGCTGCAGTACCTTTCCGCACTACAACAGAACCCTGCCCGGAGCCTGGTTCTGATGAGTAGGAGATGCCTCCCTCAGGTTCCAGGGCCACATGGATCTGGCTTCTGCATATTATGCTTTGTTTGACATAGAAAAAAACTATCTTCTTTGTATAAAATGGGAGTAATAATACTGCTACCACACGGAAGGACTGGACAAAATGGAACAGTCCCTGTAAAAGAATGAGCACACTTTGTTCGTTTGTGTTAGGATATCATCCCCTCGACGGCTCCATTCTGCTTTAGGCCAGCACTTCTGCAGCACTATTGTTCCCAAAGAGCCGCCATTGCTTAAGTGGATGGAAAAAAGGGGGCCTCTCCTCTGTGGTTTGCTGCAAGAGTAGCTGCTTTTCCTAGATCCTGGAAGCCAGCTTAATACTGAGCTCCCTGGCTGGGGGCCTCCAGCTAAGCCCTGAGCATATTGAACTCCAGCTGTTGAGTGGAGGAACAGCTGGAAATTACACAATTGACACCTAAATGGAGGCGATGATCCCTGCACAATCACCTCTCGATTACCTGCACAGAGCTTTCGGCCTCAGCCTCACTGATGTGTAAGTGGTTGTCCAGACCCACGCTCAGTTCCCAAGCTGGGTGTGGGGTCTGTACGGTGGGGTGTGTATATAACTGATTATCATAGCCAAATTCCATACAGCCTGGGGAGTGCATATTGATTCCTCTCATCTGTGCCTCTGCTTCCTAATGCATCAAGAAACCTGAAGCATTCCTTCAGACCATCGTACATGGGGCAGAGCAAAACCATTCTTGGCTGCTTTTCAGCCCTGGGGCCTGCAGCAATCGCCCCCGAGAGACTCCATAGGGAAGGCAGCTTGGTGTGAGAGGAAAAGCATCAACTTCTGCCATGGCGAAGTCCAATTCCCAGCTCTGTCATGTCCAACTGGATGACCTTGGGCAAGTTATTTATTTTCTCTGTCTTACAGATACCTGGCCCAAGGTCACATTTGGGATTACTGATTCCAAAACCATCCTATCTAACCACTGGGAAATACTGACTTCCTCATTTTGGCAGTTATCAAGTCTGATCCTATACAGGTATCTGTGCCTGTAGGCCTTGCTTAGATCCCCCACCCCTCACCTGCCACCACTCCCTCCAGAACAAGCTGGGGATGACTTTGTAGTCCAGATAGGGGTGAGAGCTTCCTTAGATCTCTTCTAGTCTCTCTTTTCAGTATAAAAGGCAAGAAAGAGAAAATAAGCATTTATGATATAACTACTATCTGCCAGGGGCTATGGTTGCTGGTATCTCCACCAAGTGTCATCCCTGATTACAGATGCAGTTTCTGAGGATCGCAGAGGTCAAGTGTTTATCCGAGTGGGTGGCCAGCAGGGGTGGAGAAGCAGAGGCTCAGCCAGATGGCAAGATCAGGGGACACTGGCCTGAAGCTCACCCCCTAATTTTGGGTCAGTGACCTGGGGGGAGGCCCATGGGGTGACAAGAGACCCAAGATGATTGCAGGAGCAGTACTTCAGGTAGACAGGGAAGTCTCCACCTGGCAAAGACCAAGACAAGCGTGAAGGCATTGGCTCTGAGTCTCCACACAGCCCTGCCAAGGAGAGGAAGGATTAGGGCAAGAGACTGGGGAGTGAGGGGATCCGGGATGAGACTAGAGAATTTCTTGGTTATTTTTTATGTTATTGAGGCCTGTCATCTGACTTTTACTTCTTAGGGTTTGCCCTGCTCAAAAAGCCAGAAGTGCCCTGGTTCAGAACTCCTTAGTGGAAAACACACACACAAAAAAACTAAGAAGACTTGAACTAGTGAGAAATGCTATGCAGGAAAGAAAACAGGGAAATGAGAGAGTGGGAGCAGTGGGACCTTCTCTGGATTGGATGATGTAGTGGGTTGAATGGTGGCACCCACAAAAGATGTATCCATGCTCTAACACCCAGAACCTATGGAGGGGACCTTATTTGGAAATGGGGTCTTTGCAGATGTGATAACTTAAGGATGTTGACATGAGGAGGTCATCCTGGATGATGTGGGTGAGCCTTAAATCCAAAGGCATGTGTCTTTATAAGAGAAAGGCAGGAGGAGATCTGAGTCAGAGAGGAGAGGAGAAGACAGACACACAGAGGAGACAGTCAGCGAAGATGGAGGCAGAGACTGGAGGGATGTGTCCACAAGCCAAGTAATGCCAAGGATGCCACAGCCATCAGATGTCAGGAGAGGGACATGGAACACATTCTCCCCAGAACCTCTGCAGGACGTTTGGCCTCCAAAACTGTGAGAGAATAAGTCCGTTACAGCAAATGAATCTGCAGAAGTCACATTTATGCTGAGACCAGACTTCTAAGGGGGACCAGCCATTCGGTGAGACACCAACACACTCCAAACTCTGACTCCTGTGGCTACGAGGAGAGAGGAAGTCCCCAGGCCAGAATCATCTGTGCAAGGGTCAGAATAGGGTAGCTTAACTGTGTGGGTCTGGCACTGACTCCAGGGGTTCAAACCCTGGCTCTATTAATTAGTAGCTGTGTGACTGTGGGCAAGTTGTGATCTGAGCCTCTTTTCTCACCTGAAAACAAGCTTAATAATAGTGCTCCTCCCTGAGTTGAAAGAAATGAGTTAATAATCGTTAACTCAATGCCTGGCACAGAGTATGAGCTCTCCATAAATGTTAGTTATAATCACTATTATTATTATTATTTCAATTTCAAGTCACAAATGGCCAGAATCCTCTTTCCTGATCACAAAGACGTAAGTGGGCAGGCTGAAGCTGTTCGTAAAACTAGAAAAGTACCACCTTTTGTCCAATGAGTCTTCAGGGCTGAGACTTCCTGTTGCAAATCAGTGGCCTTGATGGGGCCAGAAGGCAGCTGCCAGAACTACCTCAGCTCACAGGAGGGCAGTCCTGGAGGGTGAGCATTCAGCTAGAGCTATGCATAACTGCAGAGTCCTGCCTTTCAGAGATCCGTGTAGGTGCCACCTTAAAGGCACAAAGCCGCCTGATATACAGATGGCTGTCAGAGCCTCTGATCCTGCACCTGAGGGCCCGAGGGAAGGGAGAGACCCACCGCTCTCCTTTCACGGGAGGTGAGGAGCTGGCTTGGCAAGCACAGTCCTGCACCACACCCATCCCTCCTCAAGCATTAGAGGCTTCCAGAAAAATAAAATCTGGTGCAGATAACAATGTTTCAAGAAGAGGGGCTGGTGCCCTCTGTACATCACCTCCCAGAGAGGGCTGGACACTGGTTCCCAGCCTGCAATCAGCAAGTCTGTGTGCTGTGCCCTTCCCCACTGCCAGCCAGTGGTTCTCAACCTTCTGGCCCTTTAAATACAGTTCCTCATGTTGTGACCCAACCATAAAATTATTTTCATTGCTACTTCATAACTGTAATGTTGCTACTGTTATGAATCGTAATGTAAATATCTGATATGCAAGATGGTCTTAGGCGACCCCTGTGAAAGGGTTGTTTGACCACCAAAGGGGTCGCAACCCACAGGTTGAGAACCGCTGGGCTAGACAAAGTCAAGTTGGTTCCCTATGGGTTCCAAACCCTGAGAATCAGCAGGGAGAAGAAGCCAGGCTCTGGCAGAGAAGGGGAGGCCACTGGGACATGTTGGGGAGTTAGCAAACGTTGAAGTAAGACCTTTACCAGGAGGCAGACATGTGCTAGGATCTGGGATAGAAAGATAGTCCTGCCCTCCTGGTGCTGACAGTCCAGTGGGGAGTCTGAGTCTTACTCAATAACTGCACAAACAAGTGCACAATCACAAAGTCAGCTCACCTTGCTCAAGCCACCGCACTTTCCCCAGGGCTCTCCCTGAGGCTTTTCACCGTGCTCCCAACCTCCTGGGACTGCATTCAGTCCTCAAAATCCAGCTCTGATATCCACCAGCCAGACATGTGATACTGTCCATGGTGTCTGTTCAGCTTGTGCCCATAGAGGGGCCTCCACTCCTAACTCTACCCAGGTCAGGCCCCAGCCCCAGTCTCTGAACTAGTCTTTCCACAAGACCTGCAAATTAACTCTTCTTCTTTATGGAGAAGATTGATCACTTTTAACCCCAAATTCTGTACTTATCAAGTACAGATAAGTGTCCAGGTGTGGGCTGGGTGTACCACCCAGGTTTGCACAAACATTCCACCCTTTTTGTTCTTCTCACAGTTGTAAGGTTGTCAGGTGCTGGCTTCTGTTCCTCAGAGCACAGCCAAAAATGATAACTCAGAGGTTGGTGTCTGTGGGTGAGGTGAAATACCGCTCCCCAGTTCTTGACTCCCAACAATTCCAAAGCTTCTTTGCTTACACTGATTTTCTATTTCTACAGAGCAGGAAGAATTGCCATTCAAAAAAGTGGCCATTTATACAATGTTCATTCCAACCATGGAGGCAGGCACCCATATGATGACTGGCTAGCAGGAAAGGGGGTGTGGAACCAGTAATTATCAGGATTTGAGGCAATAGGATCAGTTTGGAAGTGGCTGCTACTTTTGACACTGGATGGCATTACCTGTAGGCTTGGAAGCTCATATAGATCTAATATTAAAGTGTCATAATGTTATGTTAAGTGTATCCCTGTTCCTTATTCCTTCCAAGACATCTCCCAGTATTTCTTAGGGCTGAGAACTGAGACTAATTTCTCATGCCATCCCATGTATTTTAAATGCAAGACTTATTTGTATGAATCTGCAGATTGTGTGTGTGTGTGTGTGTGTGTGTGTGTGTGTGTGTGCAAACTCTAAGCATTAGAAATGGGTGTTTTAGCGAAAGATGACAAGGCCCAGTTCCATGCACTCAGACTTACCAGACCTGGATAAGTCACAACAAATTCACATCTAGTGGGGAGACTCATATGTATAGAAATAATGACAGAGCAGAACACAACATAAGTGCCTTGAGTGAGGTCCAAACAGCACAACACAGGGTTCTGGAAGGAGGTACCAACATTACCTCTGGTTGATTTCATGAGACCTCAGAGATTTCATCTGTCCTTGCGGGTTTCCCTGGGCAGGTGAGGCCCTTGTAGACAGGTTTCCTAGAGACTTCATCCTAAAGCATCCTTTGTATCTTGCAACCCATCACTTGCCACCTCCTAAACCTTCGTCACCATTTAAAAGCCCTGCTTCATCCTTTCCAACTATAGTGACTATAGCACCATCTCCACCCAGACTTCCTACTAGTGTATTACCGACCATGCAAATGGTCAGGCCACCCTTGAGACTGGCTCCCTGAGGTGGTAACAAGATCCTGATCCCTGTAAGTATTTAAGCCAAGGCAGAATGTCTCCTTGTCTGAAATATTATAAATTACACATGTGTTTGGGCATTGTACACCAAAACCAGTAAAAACATATTGGTTGTTGATGTTGGGGGTGGGGTGGTCATGTTGAGTATGACAATATAGGCAACATGTTCATCAGGTGAGGGTCTGGGCTAGAGAACTAGGAAAACTGAGAAAGGGGTGCAAGTTTTCAAGAGAATAAGTGACTCACTCAAGGTCATCCAGCCAATGAATGGTGGGACCCACGTTTTCTGAGTCCTTTTCACAGCACTGTGCTGCCTATTAGTAGTGCTTAACACTCAAACCTAGGAACAATATCCATTTCCATCTGCCTAAATAAATTACAGGTTTCTAAAAATGGCACTAGTGGGTGTTAGCACTTACGTTAGAAATCCCAAAGTTAAAAATAGTTTTCACACATGGATTTTTTTTCTTCAAAAGTTATGCTCAGATGATTCTATAATTTTGGCAATTAAATACACGCTCATTATGTGTCCATTGGCACTGACTTCCTGTTCATTTGGAGAAGTTTAATGTAGAAATTAAGAACTCTGGAACTAGACTGCCTGATTTTGATTGACACACTAAAGTGCAAGGCCTTAAGCAGGATTCATAACCTTTCTGTACCTCAGTTTCCTCATCTAGAAAACAGTGAAAAGAGTACCTACCTTACAAAATTGTCAATATGATAGAATGAGTTCATATATATTAAATGGTTAGGACAGAGCTTGGCATGTGGTAAGAGTAGAATAAAAGCTTGCTGCTGATATTATCACCAGCGATATTGTTATTTACATAGCAGAAGCTCTCAACCCCCATACTGAGGGCTCAGAATTGATTAACATCAAGCATGCCACAAATAATCCTTGACCATGCATCTCTACCACTTATGACTATATCTGAGCTACTCAAACCCTTAAATCAATTATAGTCCAGGCAGTAAAGAGATGGCACACTCAAACAAGTAAGAAAGGAGAATTTAATGGAGGGACTATTTATAAAGGTGTGGGAAGGATTAAAGGAACCCAACAAGGGGTGGTACAGAACCCCAGGGCTAGCAACAGTGGGAGCCATGGCCACTCCTTGGTCTGAAAGGACAAGTGCAGGGAGTGGTGAGTGGAGCCAAAAGAGAGAGCTAAAGCTGTGAGAGAGGGTCCCCTGACAGGAGCTGTTGCCTTCAGCAAGGGATATTACCATCCACAGTACTCGGCTGAGAAGGAGCCAAGTCCCATGTTCCATTGTCCTACTGGTGCTTTCCATTGATCAAACCCAACCACAGCCAGCAGACAAGAGAGGGTGAGCAAAGTAGTCCAAAGAAGTCAGCCTCCTGGGCACAGAGCTGGATAGAGACAGGTGGAAGTTCTGGAGGGGCCATGGAGAGGATCCAGCACAATCCCTTTCTCACTTTGCTATGACATCCTCTAGGAAATTTACCAACAATAGCAATATCTTAACCATAATTAGGGGGATAGGAGTTGTTCCTTAAGCTTCACAACTAGAACGTGGCTTATGAGAAACTTTTTGGCTCAGTATTTTCCATACAATTTTAAATCCTTCTAATGCTTTGCTGCAACTAGACTAGTGGGCTGAATAAAACCTAGACCAGACTGCAAAAAAGCATGAGTCTTGGCACCTAGATACTGAGTTCAGGTGCCAGTTCTACTTCTTGTCATGTGAATGACCCTGGGGACTAAATGAACCAACTGCAATGACAGTGAGGATGGGTAATGTAAGAGATGAGAAACACTTACCCATAGCACAAGCAATAGGTCTTGCTGAGGGCTTCAGTGTTGGGGGTGAGTGGGTGTATATGGAAGAGTAAGGTGGAAAAAGCCAGGGAGATGAAGAAGTCATGGACTGAGTTCCTGTCGTTTCCACTCTTTTCTCAAAGTCCTAACATGCTTCATTTTCCCTGTAAATGGACTCAGGAGGCAATAGTCATCCTGGTGGCTACTTGGCAGCTGAGGTCTGTACTGGCCGAGGTCCCCAGCACAGAGCTGCCACCTTGGAAACTCAGTAAGTAGTTTAGACTGATTCCCCTATTAACTAGGAATTTGCAATCTCAGGGGAGGGATAATTGGTGCAATTTGGCTCATCCTCCACTGAAAGCTGCAAGGAGACAATCAACATCAAAAAGCCTTTTGGTCCGGAAGTCTGCAAGGAAGTGGCTAAGGATGGAGCGATTTTGATTTTGTGCTTTCAATTTTCAGCTGAACCAGGTCCTAATTGGAACAATATCATTAATTACACATTTGTCCCCATGTGGTCTCTGGGCCCGGAATCTGTTGCAGATAAGGATCCCTTCCATAGAGTAGTTTATTACCATGTCCTCCGCCTGGTGTTGCAGTTAAAGGCAGTGTGGGATGGCTTGTTTTGCTGCTAAGATAGCAAATGCAGCTGGCAAATTTATTGGGTTTACCCTTCCTATCCAAACAGATTGTTTTTTTCTTCCTCCCTTGCTGATGATGTTCCCTGCAGAGAATTGTAATAATTAAGAAGTCAAGTCATCGATGTCTGAAAGGAGGGAGGTGTGCTTTCCTAGCTAACTCCCAGTGGAAAAGATTCCCCAGAATTTGCTTGAGTCATAGACTTTTCTGAATCAAATGATAAACTTCCATTGAGCATCTGTGTTGTGCTGGAATGGTGGGGACACAATGCACATTAACACATGGCCTCTGTCATCAAGTAGCTTCAAGTTAGGAAGACAAATGCATACACATAAACAGGTGACCAACAAGGGAAGTCACCCAGAGGACCTGAGCTGCATCCTGGCTCCACTGAGCTTAGGATCATGAAATATCTCTGAACCACATACTCCCAGGGTTTTCCCCTACAAAAGGCTATCAAATGTCTCCCTCATAGGATTGATGTGAGAATTAAAATTGAGACTCCTTGTGAAAGATTTTAAAAATAAATGTATTCGTTATTACTTATGTTGAATCACAAAAGAAAGTTGGGGATAACTTAATTTTTCAGCAATGCCAAATTACCTTTTGGCATTCTTCATTTTTGAAAATTATTTAACCATCTAAAATTTGCTTGGAAAAAAGAGCAGAAAATATTCATGTTATACCGTTAAATGAAAAATCAGAAATACAAATTTCCATTTGATTCAATTTCAAGTTTGTAAAAACAATGTATAGCCGTAACTGGTTTGGCTCAGTGGGTAGAGCGTCGGCCTGCGGACTCAAAGGTCCCAGGTTTGATTCTGGTCAAGGGCATGTACCTTGGTTGCGGGCACATCCCCAGTAGGGGGTGTGCAGGAGGCAACTGATCGATGTTACTCCCTCATCGATGTTTCTAACTCTCTATCCCTCTTTCTTTCTCTGTGTAAAAAATCAATAAAATACATTTTTTTTTTAAAAAAAAAACAATGTATAGGGAAAAGTGCAAAGAGAAACAGCAGAATGTTAGATTAAATGTGAAATTGGCATCTTCCTTGGCAGAATAATATCTAGCATGCAGATCCTGGTGTCTAAATACTGTTCCCCACTAAGAGGAAGTGGGAATCCTTAGAGAAATAGCTGACTCCAGGGCTGAAAAAGGGAAAGTATAAGATTACTTGGGACATAATCTTGTCCTAAACACTATGGAAGTGCTCAAAAAACGATAAGAGGGTTTGTGTGTAAAAAGGACATTAAAAATCAGTTTGAAGAAACTCCCACTGGCCAAACCTAGGATAGTTTGAGACTCTGAATATATAATAGTAATGTATTATAACCCATTGAATAAAATAAGAATTCATGAGTTCATACTGAAGTGGTATAATTTTTATAAAAGTTTGTAAAAATAATGCATAGGAAAAAATGTGTTAATTGATCAATACAATTAAGCAAAACACTGAAGAGAATGGAAATTACTTTTTTATAGTAGAATTTCAGCTAATGAATGGAGAAGCATATAATTAGGAAATCACTATTTGACAATCATAGTGACAAGTGATCCAAACAAGAATAGTCAATATATGCTAATTAACAAGTGAAATTGTGATGAGAAACCTTGTCTCAAAATATCTTCTAACAAAAATAAGTATTAATTTCAACGGGAAAAAAAGGGTAACTATATGAAGAAGCCTGGAGATGCCACCTTAGTCAAGTGATAAATCAACACCCTTAGTAATGGGACAAATCTATATCCCGTGGCTGGTATGACGTAATAATGATAAGGACACTTGTACTTTTCTAATATTCATGCCAAAATGCATAGTTTGAATTCAATCATGAAAGAAAAATTCACACCTAAATTGAGGGCTGGTGTACAAAACTGACCAGTACTCTTCAAGAGTGTCAAGATCACGAAAGAAAATTAAAAGACTGAGGAACTAACTGTTCTACTTTAAAGGAGATGAAAGCGACTTGAAAACAACATGCAGTGCATGGGACAAGCTTTTGTTGCTCAACACACATCTCAGTTTTAACTTTTATAGGTTGTATATGAGAATTAGTTACATCTTGCAGGTCCCAAAAGTTCTGGATTCTCTCTTTTCCTTTTTTGAAGCAATTTTGGACAATTACTTCTGAACTGATCTCTTTCTTATGGTACCGTGTCACAGGCAGCTAAGAACAAGCAAGCCACAGCTTCATTGGGTAAATGGTCTGTCTTCCAAACAACCTCAGGAAATCGTTTTACCAAACTTTTAGCCACTGCCTAACATGAGTCACGTTGTTACCAGCTTCAAGAATAGTTTCCTCCCTGCCAACTACTGGACTTTAAAGCCAGTAATTTGGTTTGTTTTTGTTTCGTTTTGTTTAGTTAGGGTAACACCCCACTTCTGGTGCCAGTGTCTGTATTAGTCAGTTTCACTGGGTAAGACCATGGTAACAGCCTAAAATCTCAGTGACTTCCCAAAACAGAGGTTTCTTTTTGTTTGTGTGTAATGTGAGCCTCACCCAGCGAAGGTGGACTTCTACACTTTGACACTAGGAATGTGGGTGCCGAGTGTGCATTCCTAGTGCAGGATGTTCAAAGGACAAGCTCCAGTGCTTTAGAGATGGTGTTATAATAACCAGGAAATCCTACAAGAGGGAGAAACTGCCTCCTCCTGCTCTATTCCTTGAAACAGTGGATGACTTCACATCTCTCTGGCTTCTCAAAGCTACAAATAGATAGATGACTAATCCTCTACTCCTTCTTTCCTTCACCCCCACATCCTCCAGCCATGAAGTGAAAATATTCCCGGTAACTAGAACATTACCTGACTCATTGCTTAGTCTCTCTAAATGTTTGTTGGTGTTTACGTTAATGCACAAAAATATCTACTCAAAGGAAAATCAGTGTTTATTCAATTCCCACTCTGAAGCAGGGACGATATAGCTGTCTTAGCTGTTAAGTGATAATAAGGGACCAAACCCAGGCCTGTCTCCTCACTGAAATGCTCCTGCTCTTTTTCTATACCATATACCTCTAGCAGCTATGGCTTTGGGGAACAATCTGAGAACCCTAAGAACATACCTAGGCAGATCTTGCTTTGCCATTATCTCATCTCTTACTGTGCATTTAAGTATGCCATCTATCAGGGGCACCATAAGGGACCTACTTATATATTAAGACTAACCTGGGACGCCTGCCCAGTGTCATCTTCACCTTCATCTGAAGGACTTTAGAACATTACTTTGACTTAAAAGAATTCTCTTTTTTTTATTATCTAAAGTTGTACATATGTCTCCTTTTTCCCCCAATTGACTGCCCCACCCCCCAGCCATTCCTATTCCTGAGGGCAAGTCCCCACCACCCCAGTGTCTATGTCCATTGGTTATGCTAATATGCATGCATACAAGTCCTTTGGTTGTTGAGCGCCAGGACTGACCTGTGTTTATCGCCATCCTCCCAACACTGGGCGCAGTTCAAGGTACAGTCTGGGGACTCTCAGGCCTGATTATCTGCTAGAACCACTGGCCGTTCCTTAAAGCTAAGCCTCCCACAGCCACGGCTCCCGGAGGCGTGAGGGGCCCACCTTTGTGCTGAGAGCAGACCT
>NW_006287953.1:306895-335195 GCF_000327345.1 Myotis davidii | reverse complement strand
TCGGATGATTAGTGACTTTGAGCATGTTTTCATATGTCTCTCTGGGCCTTCTGTATGTCTTCTTTCGAAGAGTGTCTATTTAGATCCTTTGCCCATTTTTTGATTGGATAATTTATCTTCCTTTTGTTTAGTTGTATGAGTTCTCTGTAAATTTTGGAGATTAAACCCTTATCGATGAATTCTCTTGAGAAGTTTTAGTCTCTTCCTCTAAACTCCAGGATTACTCAGAAGGGAGAGCCTGATGTTGCTGATTTACCTGGCCATTCTTCTCATTAACCTGGAAATTATGAGAGTAACACAGCACTAAGAGCTTTGCCCTGAAGAAACTGATCACAGTTCACAGTAGCTGGATGACCCCTAAAGAGCCACACTTCCCAGTGTTCATGCCCGGTGTAGTCTCCTCCCACATGGGATCTGGCTTGGTCTGTGGTTTGTTTAGTGGATAGAATGCAACATTACTCTTTGCCAATTCTGGGCTTAAGCTTTAAGAATACCCGATGGCCACTTTTGTACTTCTAGGAATCCTGAGCTGTCATATAAGAAATCTAGCTACCTGCTGGAAAGTGTATTTGGAAAAACCAAATGGAGAGGCCACATGGAGAGGGAGAGGTCCTATACTGCATGGAGACAGAGAGAGTCAGCCAGCTCAGCTTGCCAGCTGAGTTTAGCCTTCTATTCAACCTTTCCTGATTTCCATGGCTAATGTGAAAGGCAAAATTCAATGATGGTTGGGAAGGTGCTATTTAAACTCTGCACAGGCACATGAGTTTGTGTTATTGTAATTCAAGCAACTATGTGTGTTGAGTACTGAGCTCAGCCAGACTGATGGGTAGAATAGGGAAGGGGATGTCAACTCTATTCTGAAGGACTGCTGGAAGCCGATCCACCGTTGCTGCTTGCCTCAGTCGGTGCAGGGAAGAAACATCTGCACAGCTTATGTTTCAAGGGACCTGGCGTATATGGCATACTGTTTTTAATATGTTTGCTCCCCCTCTTAATGCTCCCTGAGAAAGGTTGTTTCCCAAGGTGAGGATTTTTATCAGTAAAACCCCCTTAACTAAGTGCCAGGCAGGTAGTTAATTACTTTAACTAGGAACAATCACGCTTAAGCTACATAATCTTTACTTAGAATAACCTCCTTCAGTTACTTCCTTGTAGCTTAATAGAACAGATGTAAAAGGACAATAAAGGGAGGAACCTGGCCATGATGATCACCTGAATGTGGCCTCCACGTCCTTCATTCTTCTCTGACTCTGTCCACACCTATGGGGAACCCCTGGACCTGTTTGGGCTGGACCCCAACAAAGGACGTCCCATTGGAGAACAAAATACACTTTATGTACAGAGCTGACCCTGTACGCTCAGACATTCTTCCACTCAGCGATTTTCAGAACCACAGAAATGGGAGGGAAGCAAAGAAGGTCAGGGTGGGGGATGGGTCTGGGGGTGGTGTGTGCCTCTGAAGGTCAGATCATCTAATGAGGCGGTCACACCGCCTCTCCTAGGGGAGACAGATTAGTTATGGCACATTCTGGGGAGATAAACTAACTTGTCATGGACTCTGCTGGTGAAACTTCATTTCAAGGAGCAGAACCTTGGAGGAGAGAAAGCAAGGTGATATGGCACTATCCCCAATGTGCTAGAATTCTGGCCGACCTTTTCCAGGGAACACAGGGGACTTTTTGAGGCCAATTATCCTCTGCTCCTAAAATGTCTTCTAGTCCTTAGAGAGAGATCAAAAGTTCCTAGAAAAGAGACCCAACAGGGACAAGACTAGTACACTCATAAAGGGAGAGCACAATGGATTCACAATGTGGGTCCAACAACTGAAAAGCAAATATATGTGAGAAAGTCAAATTCACTGCTGGCTATAGTGGCCCTCGGGGGTCAGGGTGCCTCTGGAACCACTAAGCCTCCTGTTATGGACAACCTGCCAGGGCTGCATCTGATCTGCCTCAGTGACTCATCCATATGCCTGGCCCTGCCCCATGAAAGAGCCCTCTCCAGGCTTACAGTGTTTTAGACTGAGCAGCCTTTAAGATTTCAGCCCACACATTACTGCTTTCTGAGCATCTCAGCACAAGATGTTCATGGTGATAGGTTGGACAGACTTTTCTCAAGGCTTACTGGGACCTCAGCAGTACAGACCGATGAGACAGAGAAGAACAAAGGATTGACCCTGCTCTCAAGGAAATGCCAAAAGGCCTTGTCGAAGTTCACATGAGTGTGGTGAGCCCAAGCATAAATTAGGCTGGAGTTTCTGTCAAAGAAAATCTACTCAGTGGGCCACTATAACAACAAGATATCCAGTTTGAATAAATCCATGTATCAGGAATAATGGTAAATCAGCAATTCAGAGGGCACATGGGGCCATGAGTGACCTCCAGGTCCACTAACTGATGGGCTGCATGTAACAAGGCTAATTCGGGCTTTGCTATATAAAGAGGCTGATCATGCAAATATTCTGATAGTCTCGGTCAGACTTTCCTCAGAGGGATGGGCCTGACAACTTAAGAAGTCAATGTCTTATCATCTCAGGGATGGAGTGTCTCAGTTTCCTCCAGTTTTCTAGAATTTTCTTTATTAGATCTATTCAATACCTGCATACATAGAACCATATCAAAGCTTAGCTCATGTTCTAGGGGACCCACTAGCTCTCAATACATATTTCTATATTTGGTTCACTTTGAAGTCCAGTTCAGCTCTGTGGCTGATGACTCAGCATTCTCTCTCCTACCAATGCTTAGAACCGAAGACACCTCCCCTGGTTGAAAGTTTACCTTGACCACCTTGATCCTCCTTTCAAAGGTCTGTAAATTGATGGACGATCACCTTATCACTCTATCTCACCCTCACAACATTCTTAACCACTGCTTCCTTTTCTCAAGCAGCGTATGCTAAACGATTTTTTTTTTTTTTTAATCTTATTCACCTCTATATCCATGCCTACACCTCTTCTCCACTCAGGTAAACTCCATATACCTCACAGAGGCATTTTAATGAAGTGAGCTGAACATGCAGACACAAAAAAAGACCATAAAACTATTTTCGTTGTACAACCCCCCCCCCCCACCCCCCCCCGCAAACAATATTTTACACAGTGGACTGGTATCTGTAAATAGCAGAAGCGTGCTGAGCTGTTCTGGATGAAGTAAGAGCTGGGGAGGGAGTTTTCCAAGGCAGATCCTTAGGCCTCCAAGAGACTCAGGGGCTCACAGGTCAAAGTCAAAGAACCATGGACCTAGACCAGATCACTTAACCTACAAAAGAGAATTCTGAGCCCAAAGAGGAGTGCGAGGAGCTTGCCCAGAGTCACAGAATAAGTTGGTATTAGAGCCTAAACCAGAATAAGGTTTACTCTGACTTTCCACGGAGAGATTTATATCCTCTGTCTCTGAAGTTTATCCAGGATATCCATAGAATCAGATAATCATGTTTACCAAATAGAGCCATTTGACTTGGTCCATCTGATTTAGGAAATGTGTAACATAACAAATCCAACATTATGTCAAAGCATATTTTATTAATTTCATGGATTCCTATTTGAATCATCATAAACCTTTGATTTTAGGAAAATGCTCACATTGAATAAAAAGCGAATATTGATGGCACTAGAAAAATAATTCAAATGTGCTTTGAAAAGGTAAGAGATCAACCAAAGGACTTGTATGCATGCATATAAGCATAACCAATGGACATAAGACACTGGGGGATAGGGGAGGCTAGGGGACTGTCTTGGGAGGGGGGAAAAAACGGACACATATGTAACACCCTTTGTAATAAAAAAAATAAATTAAAAATCAAAAAAATGCATTTTTTTAATAGTCATGGAAATCATCTTTTCATGGAAAACTAAGCTATTAAGTTAAATAGACTCTATGTGTGTGTTCATGATCAGTGCAAAGAGCTGGGATCAGACCTTGCTTGACACACACACAGAAAATTTGCCAGTACCTGCACAGAAGGGTGAAGTTAGTCTAGGGACTCAAGTTTTATAACATGCATATGGTGGCTGTATTTTCTAAACGAAAAATCAGGACACATGGTTGACAAGTAAGAATATCCTTTTGGGGACAATGGAATAGACAGAACAACCAGGTCTGTTCTAAAGAATCTACAACATATGGTCCAGAAAGGCAGGCTGCAGGGGCAATTTTTTTGTGTGTCTGTCTCCTTCACAATTAATCGTCTCAGTCCAAGTTTAGGAAGTCAATGTGTCTTCCCAGTGTCTGGGTTCTTAACTTTCACTTTGTCCTCCTAAGGCAAACTTTATAAAGACAAAAAAAAAGTCTTTGAAAAGTTAAAGTGATATAGAAATATGAGTGGCCATAGTTATTAATGACACCATAAAATGTATAATGTATTGGTTGATATGCTGGGCAAAATGTTTGTTTACTCATTAATTCAATCAATATTCACCTGCCTCTTTTGTATCAGATACTATGCTGGGCATTGGGGATATGGGGATGAACCAATCTTGATCTCTGCCCTCATGAAGCATACAGTCTAAAAGACAGTATATTAATGCCATATTAAGTATGGCTTAGTAGTCATAGTCACAATAAGTATTCCATTTACCATCCCTTCAGCCACTTCTGTGTGATACAGTAGAACATGCATGCCTGTTAACATCAGACCTAGGTTTACATACTTAATAGCCTTGTAAATTGGAACAAGTCACTTCATTGTTTTGAGCCTCAGTTCCCTAATCTGTTATGTGGGCATAAATTAATAGTTTCTCTTCAGGAGAGAAGAATAAATGGGATTGTGCATATCAAATATTTTTACTGAGACAGCCCTACAGTAGAGGTATGCAAGTGACATGCAAAAAGAATGCCAGTTTATTAGGCATCTGCATAAAGAATCTTTGCAGAATAGGTTATAAGCCCCCTTAGTCCAATTACTCAGACTCAGAAAGAAGTGACTTGCCTCTGTCTTCACTACTCTGTGTATATCTCTAGTATGAATGTTATCAAATCTATTATACTTGAGTTTGAAAAATCAGGCAATAGTTGTGGCCTCTCAGTTATTCTGTGAAGAGCTAGAGTAAACAGGGGCCCTTTTGCATGTGGGAGAGGGATCCCCAGTTTTTTAGGGGATCTGGATTTGAAAACTAGTAGATATCTCACCCTAGGGACTAGATGATGGGCGGTGACATGGCTTTTGTCACAAGTGGGGTCTTTACGCAAAGCATGGCTTGTCAGCAGACAGGATCATGTTTTGGTTTATCCTCCAAGTGCATGACCCTTTTTCCTCATCTCCAGTTTTAATAAAGCTGTGTGATAGGGGCCAAGCCTGCTACCGTTTTGGAGAAGAGTATTGAGGCACTGTGTGTAGTGTTCTATCGGGACAGTTCCAGTCCTTTACTACATACAAACACACTCTCAAATGTTTGACGTCCATCTTTCTGAATGGCCAGGATGGCATGCTCCCTTGCTAGGTTGGTCCTTAGCCAGAGAAATGGCTGTGTTGGTCTTCAGACAAAGAAGATAAGGGGGTGGTCTTGATGGAACATGTTACATCAATACCCCTACATCTCCCCAATGCTTGAGACATGACCAGATGGTAGCCCAAGATGGTACAAGCTGCCTAATTCCAGCCAGTGGTAGTCTTGGTCACCTTTGTTCCCATTATGGACAAAGGAGTGAGGGTAGCCCCCAGCTGGACCAGCCAGTGGGTGACAGAGGAACAGGAGTGACTGCATGCGACACTCAGTTCTGAAGAAGCCATAACCGAGTGATGAAGAAAGTGGTATGGTCACCAGAGGCAGGAAGCACATGACTCGGCGTGCATCTCAGCAGCAGCGTCTGGGCCTGTGGTTCTCCACTGGCCGCACTCCAGAGGGCCAGACTCCAGACATGTAGGCAGCACAGACAGAAAATGACTTCTCTGGAGGCCAGAAAAGCCAACCGGGCACCTGGGAACTTAGCCACCACTGACATGTCCGGCATTCTTGCCATAACAACTGGTTAAAGGTAATAAACACCCTCTTATTCAAATGGCAAGAGACTAGGACTGTTCGTTTTTGCTTTCAACAATAGTATAAAAGAAAATAATTCAAAGGGAGGAAAACTAAGCCCGACTCTTTACCTGAGCAGCAAGATGAGAATTAGAAGAGACAGCCCATGTTTAAATAGAGCCCATCAATGCTTCCCCAAATGGGTCCCCTCACTTTTCTCATCCCCACGCATTCCTTCTGTCAAAACTCTTAAGCGGGAGATTTTCTTTGTGGGATGTGATGAAAACTGATTGCCATGATATCCTGCTTTTCAAATGTATGGACTGAAACTACAGAAACGGATTCTAACGCCACATGCACTCAAGTGATAGATTGCTCACTCGGGTGTGACCCCTGTTACCTGCATGGTGCTACCTGGGTGACCAACCACTGGTGAGGGAAAGCCATGCTCCTTCTGGGAAGTTCCTCTTCGCCGAAAGTTCTCTTCTTCCTGGGAATCTAACTGGTCTGATATCCTCCTCGAGTTCTTGTTTTCTGCTACTGCTGTAGCTTCTGTGAGTTTTTGATCTTGGCTCTCGCTCATGCGCTAACTCTGGCGTTCACTATCCATGCCCTTAAGTTGTTTATCACACGTAGCTTCTCTCCATGCCTCTCCAGCCCCTCCTGAAGGGCCATGATATTTGCCTGCTGTGACTTCAGGACCCTTCTTTACAAATGTGTTATGCTACTCATCACTTTGTTACCATGTCTCACGTTCTAATGAAACCTGAACTCCTCTGTTTTCACGGCTGCATCCTCATCTGAAACTCCTAGACCAGTTATGCATTCAAAGTCTTAACTCTCGGGTAGATTGCTTATTACAGTAGACTTCTGTATTTGTTTCTGGCAGTTTCCAAGTCACTTTCAGCCATGTTCAGGAATGTGTGCCTATTTTCTGGGGCGCACACACACACACACACACACACACACACACACACACCAATACTAACACCCTTCCAGCACTGGTTGGTTGAATCCCATTTATAATTGTCTTTGAACAGAGGCGTGTGTGTCAGCCTCAGCTCTCTTCCTGAAGAAATGCCAGTCCTGCCTGCCTTTCAGCCTGGGTGAGCCCACCTGCATGACTATGAGTTACCACATCATTTGCCCTGGAAAACGCCGCAGACCTCGAACAGATATTCAAAGTGTTTAGGGGGAAAATAAAATACCTTAACGACCACTGGCAAATAACTTATGGGGAGGGAGCCTCAGAAGTCACCCCAGGCCTCACTGGACGCCTATGAATCTTTGCAAAGTAAAATCCTTTTAGCACAGGATCCCTCCAGGCAACAGAAAGTGCCCTTGAGTATATGAAGATGGATGCGAGGCTGCTGTCCACACCTCCGGCTGCTGTACGACTTGTGCATTTTTTAAAACGATGTTTATCAGGTCTAGGTTGTTTTTCCAGCTCAAAACTGAGACATGAAAATGGAATTTTTAGCCAGTAACTCATACATTTAGATTCCTGGTTTTTAGGTTTTGGAAAAAATGCACCTAGTTGTTTTCTTATTACAATACTGCTGGTTTTGTTCACCGGTCCATGTTTTTCTTGGACTGTGGTGGAGTGGAATGTTTTAAATTATGGGCTTTTGCTTTTTAGCCTCCAATGTCTACTAAATAAGTCCATCGTCTAATTCTAAAATTGTGAGGCAGCAAACATGCACTTGTAGCCAACAAAGCTACATTTTTATTCCAGAAAGGGTATTTCTGTTCTAAATTTACAGCAAAATAGCTCTGGAGACAAAGGCAGGATTTTGGCCAAGCCAGACGTGCTTCTTTATAATGGTATGTGGCTTCCAGCACTTTGCTAAGTAGTCTACCTTACTGAATGTTTCTCTTCATTATTAAAATCTATTGTAAGTGTTTCGAAGCTTCAGCTGATGTTTAAAAACAGAGATTGGCTATGTTTTAATTTAGCCATTAAAACAAAGCTTAACAACAACATAAACAAAACCATGACCCTGAAGATGAAGAAATCTAATATTATTTGGAATAAAAAACAGAGTCATATTTTAAGCTTTCGTTACCAACAACATTACCAATCCAGAGCAGTCGTAAATTAAATTTAAGTGAAATGGATGAAATCTCTCTTGGTGGAGCTACTGCAATTTGGCTAGACTCCTCGTCCCTCTCTTTTCTACTATAATTCTTTTGATGCAAGGGGCTGGGTGGATACTGCATGGCCTTCAATGCCCCTTTCCAATCTGAGATGCCAGGACTTCATAATTCTGAAACCACAAGCTCCTCTGAATCAGCGATTCTAAGCTTCTCTGATTCTCTACTTACGTGTATCCCAGGCATCACTGCAGGTCATTGGGTGCACTCCTAGCCTTCAAAAGGAGCCATGGGTCATGATAACCAGGGTGAATGCCATCTTCTCTTCTAAGTGGGCACCCAATTATTTTTTAAAAGATAGTTTTATTGATTTCCGAGAGAAAGGAAGAGGGAGAGAGAGAGATAGAAACATCAATGATATGAGAGAATCATTGATCGGCTGCCTCCTGCATGCCCCCTTCTGGGGGTCAAGCCCACTACCCAGGCATGGACCCTCAATGGGAATCGAACCATGACCTTCTGGTTCATAGGTCAACACCCAACCATTGAGCCACCGAAGCAGGACCAATGGACATCCAATTACTGATCCTGGCCCTGCCAACTGCTGAGCAACCAAAGGTGAAATAAAAAGCACTTACTAGGACTTTTAACCTCAAGTTGCTTATAAGGAAACAACAACATCATAGCCATAAATATACCATGTAAAGGTTTAAACTCTACTTAAGCCTTGGAAGAAAAAATTCAGATGTAGGCTAAGGAGACCCTTGGTAATCTTTCTGTTCTCTCAGTGCCTCTCCTTCTGGTGTTTCTTTAAGAGATTTAATTAGTCACTTTAGCTACTATTTGAAAGCTGAATTTGGAAGAACATGATTGCGTTGCTGCTCTGATATTGATGCTGGTATATCTCAGGGGTGGGAAGGGGTGACTGTTCAGTGCCTATCACCTCCCAGCACCTGGATTAGCTTTGAAAGCCAGACTCTTACTTGGTGCACAAACCCATGGGGCGAGCACATACTTTTCTGTGTGATTAGAAAGCCATATGAGACCAATTCCACTTGTAAGGACTTCTTTCTTCAATCCTTGCCCTAAGTCACATTTCCCCATGTCATATCTATTATTTACAAATTAGTACTAGAATCTGGGATCCTGATAGAAAGTTCTATTACTAGGAGAGAGGTGGAGGGAGGAACAGTCTCATGTTAGTAAACCATATTCTGCAGGAATCTAACTGGTCTGATATCCTCCTCCAGTTCTTGTTTTCTGCCACTGCTTTAGCTTCTGTGAGTTTCTGATCTTGGCTCTCACTCATATGCTAACTCTGGTGTTCACCCTCCATGCCCTTAAGTTGTTTATCACATGTAGCTTCTCTCAATGCCCCACCCCCCCCTCAGCCCCTCGTGAATGGCCATGATATTTGCCTGCTGTGACTTCAGGACCCATTTTCAGTTGAGCCTTACTTGGCTCTGTCAGGGTAGAACATCATGGAATTCTCAGTCTTTTGATACCGAGAGGAGAGTAAATTTTGCTAAAACCAAAGTGCTATAGGATCCTAAACTTGGGTGTTACGTAATACATTCAGGTTGACAGGTAGTCATCACCATGTGTGATTTAAAAGACATAAAAGAGTCCTTTCCTTCCCTTTTCTCCCAACACTGAGCATGTTCTAGGGTAGGAATGCTCAGCACTTGTCTTGACCTTGGGTCAACTTATAGAAGGTCCTTGTGGAAATGATGCAGTAATTTTTCTTGAAAGTGTGCAGTAGCCTGAATTTTTTTTTGTTTTTAAAATTTTTATTGAACTTGCTAGTGTCCCAGTGCACGGATTTGTGCACATTGAAAGGAAGTTTATTAGAAGAAAGATTTTTGTTCATATTACGGTACTGCAAAAAATTACATGTCAAAGTAATATACAGTATCTAATATAGTATTATAAAATTAAAATACAAAATATTTTAATATTGCTATTCACCCTTTCTCTATAATAGAAGTGTCAGAGATGAAAGAAAATTAGTAAAATGTATATGAAAATAATATATAAATTGATTAACAAATAAACAATAATAACGATATAAAAACAACAAAGATATGATATAAAATAAAAACATGATATAAAAACAACATTGATAAAAATGATTGATAAATTGATTAATAAATAAACAACAACATGTTATAACAACAACAAGTGCCAAAATAGTTGGTCTTCAGATACGTTCTGGCGTCATATGCGATTGGCTATTGGCACCCGTGAGAGTTTTATATGTATCGTGCATATGCGAGTCAACGTTTATTTTTAAATTTCCAGTGTGCATCATGTATACCAGTCAGTCAGTCAGACAGTCAGATGGACAGGCGGTTGGTCACTTAGCCTTATATATCTATATAGATTGGGGTGGCATTGGTTAATAAGATTATATAGGTTTCAGGTGTGCAATTCTATAATACATCATTTGTGTATTGTATTATGTATTTGCCACCCGAAGTCAAGTCTCCTTCTGTCACCATTTATCCTCTCTTTACCCTCTCCAACCTCTCCCTATTCCTCTGGCAATCACCAATACTATTTCCTGCATCTATGAGTTTTTGGAGTTGTTTTGCTTAGTCCATTAACCTTTTTTACCCAGGTCCCCCAACCTGTCTCCCCTCTCTAACAATTGTCAGTCTGTTTTCTATATCTGTTATTTTTGTTCATTAAATTCCACATATAAATCAAATCATATGGTATTTGTCTTTTTCTGACTGGCTTATTTCACTTAGCAAAATACTCTCCATGTCCATTCATGCTTTCGCAAATGTAAATTTCCTTCTTTTTATGGCCAAGTGATATTCCATTATGATCCAGTGATTCCATTTCTGGGAATATATCTGAAGAAACCTGAAATATTAATTTGAAAGAATATAGGCACCCTTATGTTCATTGAAGCATTATTTACAACAGCCAAGATTTGAAAGCAACTCCAGTGCCCATCAGTCGATAAATGGATAAAAAGGCCTGAATTTGTTTAATATAGAAACATAAAGAATGGAATCAGCATTTAGAAGAGACTATTGGATGTTCCTTCTTTATCTGCTCAAAGTACCATAACCCTCAGCAAAACTTCATCAGCTTTGCATAGTTCTTACCCTGTGAATCCTGGTATTAACAGTGATTATCTCTAGATGGTCATGGCCAATTTTTAAATTGTTCCTTATAGTTTTGTTTTTGTATGTTATAAGAATTCTGTAATGAGCAAATATTTCATTTCAGTAAAAGTAAACCTCATTGTTTTAAAAATAGGAAAAGAAAGTTCTTTCCTATGTGAGCCAAATTCTGCATTCCTAACGTTTTCCCTTGTGGGTTTTTGTTCAGACATGTGATCAATGAGCCTAATTCTTTTTCCTTCTGACAACCATCCATATATTTTAAAGTGTCAAGTACATTCTTGCTTCTGTTCTTTCTAAATACAACCACCTGATCTGCTCTTTATTTCATATAGTTTCTGATGTCCTCCCATCCTGGCCAAACATGCAATGATCTGTCATTTACCAGCAGTATTGAAGAGCAGTTTTGATCAGAGTACCATACAGTCAGTATCTGTTTGTTCAATATAGATAACAGTGCAGCACCACCTCCTTTAATTTGAGCAATCTACTTTATAAATACAGCCTTATAGCTTTTGTAGCCATCACAGCACACTTTGAGTTTCTATTGATTTATTATTTATCTACACTTCTTACAACAACCCCCAACATACACATCATGTACAAGTTTTTTCAGTCTTCTCATTGGACAATTGATTTATCAAAGCTACATAAAGACTTTGCATTCATCTCGTCATATTGCATCTTGTACTTTGGGCCCATTATTTTGGTCCTCCAATATTATTCTGAATCCTGGTCCTACCAACTAAGCCTCAGGGATTATTCTGAGCTCTGTCATCTGTGAATGTGATGCTCATGTAATGACAAGCCTAAGATGGGCCAGGAGACTCACCATGTAGAGAGACGGGCTCTAAGCTAACCTAGCTGATTCCAAACATGCTGGAAAGAGCATTGGGGGGACGATGCTAATTAACATTTCCAAGTCTCATTTCCTCATGTCCTGATTTTTAGTTTTCTTCTTTTCAGGGTTATTGTAAGGATGAATGATTTTAAGATAATGCCTAGAAAAATGACTGTCACATGGAGGGTGCACTTTAATATTAGTTTACTTCCTACTTTGGTAAAATTGTTCAAATAGCTGGGAACCACTGTAACCATACAATAATTTATCCCATACTTGGCTAAAAGCCTTGCAGAAAGTGATCTCTGCTCTATGCTAGTCCTGTTCAGAGTCTTCCAAAATACCAAATAACAGGATTCATTTCCGAGATGCACTCAAAACATCACTTTGAGCTATCTTCTGCTTTTTCACAATGGCCTTGTATCAACTGTCACAGTGGCATGAAATAAAAAATGTAATTATTTATAATAATAATGACATAGTATATTTGTGCAGATGGTTAGGGTTTATAAGATATTTTCACATCATAATCAAGTCATCTGTTACTCATAACAAGTCTGTCCATTTAGGATTCCTAACCCCATATTACAGATTAGCAATGTGATATTTAAAGAGCTTCTATAACTTGCTCAAAGCCACATAATCAATGACTGAGCTGGTACAAAACCCAGGTCTTGTGATGGCTGGTTTTCACTCTTACTTTCACTCCACCCAAGTTTATTTTGGTGTCAGAATGACTACAATTCCAACGGTTATCTCTGAGTAGATCCCTTAAGAGAAAGTGGTTTAATATATTTAGGGCCCATTTCTATATGACTTAACACAGATTTGCTTATCAGATTGGCCCAAGCAAAGAGCAAAATTCTAAGGGACAGATAGGTTTTCTTGAGGGGAGCAGAAGGAAGGACAAGTCAAAGGTACAAGGAATCAATTTAAACTGAGACAGGACAGGAAGAAACACAGATGACGGAGGGGCAAAATTCTAAATAAGGGCGAAGGAGCACTGGGGACAATCTTTGTCGACATCATACCTGCTTTGTCGACATCATACCAAAGCCACTTCTGTGTATAATTTTTAGATCTGCACTATTCTCAAAAATCTTAAATAGCCTCTTCAACTTTTCAATATTTTCCATGAACTCTGGCTCATTCTTCCAAGAAGCTGTATCACTCTCCTGTATGCATTTGCAAAGTAACTGCTCATAGACTGTGCCAAGGAAAATACATCCCCAATGTGGCCATGGTTAAGGTCTGGGAGATGTGTTTTAATATAGTGGTGCTCAAGCTTTTCATTGCTAGCGACTATTTTTTATGTTTTCCCCCCGAGGACCTCAGAATGTCCAAAAATGGCATCGGCAGACAATCAGAACTTCTGATCCACATGAGATAACCAAGGTTACCAGACACAGTCCAAGAAATTCCATCCCCAAGCATAGAAACTTAACTTATTTGTAGGCTGCTTGGACTTCTTTTGGGCAAGTGCACATTTTCCACGAGGCTGATTTATTTTTCTGGATATTTGTTTATATGCATTCATGCCCCATTTCTTTCCACTAAGTGACTGTATAGCATAAGTGCAAACACTGAAATAAAAATAAAGTGAAATGAAAAAGCAGGGAAATGTAAGTATACATTGAAAATCAAGACCAAGAAAAAGAAAACTATAAATATGCAACCATTAGGATCAACATGAGTACTCCGAAAAGGGCATCTTACTTCACTAAGACTGTTCTATAACACAAAATGGAAACAAAATCAGTTCTTTACTTTTCACTATTGAAAAAAGAGACTCGGGTTGGATGTTTTGCAACATTGAAAATGGACCTAAGACTTCTGCTTTAACATGATATTTTCAGACTTCAGGGCTTCTACACAATGAAGCCAAGACTCATTCTTGTCTGGGCACCTGCTTTCCAACCCTAACTAGTCCTTAATGAGTCCGCCAGTAGTAACACGAGGGGGAAAAACAACACCAGACCCCTGGACCACACAGCTCTCTTGTTTTCTCCCCTGAACTGGAATGTGTAGGGACACCACCCCACCCCCACAGCCACAGGCAACCCTTAATAAAAGGGTGTGAAACCCAAGAAATCACTCCATCACTATGGTGTATATATGGAGGGGCTCACGTGTGCTAGAGACTGTGCCAGAATATTTATGTCTACAAATAATCAACTTGCCAAAAGTTTTAAAAAACAGCAATAGAATTAATATTCATTCCTGGGCTTTGGGAAAGTGGGAAATTTCAATAAAAAGTGTTAAAGAAAGCTAAAAAATATTATAAACAAGAGATTATCAAACATTTTCTTTAAAGACTTGCAGACAGTAAGTTACCATTATAGATGGTAAATATTTCAGCCTTTCTAGGCTATGCATGTCTGTCACAATTATTTTTTCTAGTGCAAAAGCAGATATAGGCAATATGCAAATAAATGGGTGTGGCTACATCACAATAAAATTTTGTTTACAAACATAGGCCAAGGGCTGGATTTGGCTCAGAGCCCGTAGTTTGCAGACCCCTGTTATAAATGGAAATAGAAATGACATGTTCTACCTTTGAACAATGACCCTTAAAACCAATTGTGAGAACTGCAGGGCATTAAGGACTGTTTCCTGCCTGAGACTCTTGGAGTTTCCAGCACTTCCAACCAAAGTGCGTGCATCCCACTTTTGCTTCTTTCCAAGCTTCTTCCAAAAGGTGCTGGGTCTGATATTTTCTTTGTTTCAAATGAATGGAATGGTATGAAACGTGCATTTTAGTGAACACACCAATGACACATGCTCCACAGACATTATTCATCTTATAACTAAAAATTGATACCCTTTACCAACCTCTTTCTATCTCCCCTGCATCCCTAGCCTCTGGCAACCACTTTTCTATTCTCTATTCTGTGAGTTTAATATTTTTGTCTTGTTCTGTTTTAGATTCCACATACAAGTGATACATGCAGTATTTGTTTTTCTTTGTCTGGTTTATGTCACTTAGCATAATGCCCTCAAGAGCTATCCTCATTTCCTTTGGCTATATACTCAGAGTGGGTTTGCTGACTGCATGATAGTTCTATTTTCAATTTTTTGAGGAACCTCCATACTGTTTTCCATTGTGGCTGCACCAATTTATATTTCCAACAACATCACACAAGAATTCCTTTTTTCTATATGGTCTCCACTTGTCTCTTTGATGATAACCATTTTAGCAGGTGTGAGGTGATAGCTCATAGTGGCTTTGATTTGCATTTCCCTAATTATTGATGTTGAGCACCATTTCATTTATTTATTCTGTTGGCTATTTGTATATCTTCTTTAGACAATGTCTATTCAGTTCCTCTGCCCATTTTTAAATTGGATTATTTGTGTTTTGCCACTGAATTGTATGACTTCTTTGTATATTTTGAATATTAACACTTATAAGATATACAATTGTATTTTCTCTCATTCCATAGGTTGCCTTTTCATTTTATTGTTGGTTTCCTTTGCTATGTAGAAGCTTTTTGGTTTTCTGTGGTCCCACTTGTGTATTTTTGCTTTTGTTGTCTGTTTTTGTGTTAAATCCAAAAAAATCGTTGCAAAGATTTATGTCAAGAAGCTTACTCCCTATGTTTTCTTCTAGGAGTTCTATGCTTTCAGATCTTACATTTAAGCCTTTAATCAATTTTGAGTTGATTTTTGTGTATGGTGTGTGATTGAGGTCCAGTTTTATTGCTTTGCATGTGACTGTCCAGTTTCCCCAATACTTTTTATTGAAGAAACTATCCTTTCTCCACTATATATTATTGGCTTCTTTGTTATAATTAATTGACCATATATGTGTGGGTTTATTTCTGGGCTCTCTATTCTGTTTCATTGATGTATTTGTCTGTTTTTATGCCAATACCACGTTTTTTTATTACTATAGTTTTGTAATTATAGCTTGAAATCAGGAAGTGTGATACCTCCAATTTTGTGCTTTTTTTCTCAAAATTGCTTTGGCTATTCAGGATCTTTTTGTGGTTCCATACATATTTCAGGATTATTTGTTCTATTTCTGTGAAAAGGGCCATTGGAATTTTGATAGAAATTGCATTGAATTTGTAATGTGAATATTTGGGTAGTTTAGACATTTTAACACTATTCACTTTCCCAACCCATGAGTGGGGAATATTTTTCCATTTATTTGTGCCTATTCAGGAGGCCCCTTAAGCAACTTCACACTCTAGGAGAAACACATCAGAGAACAACTTGCAAATCATAGGTGCAGTACAAGTCTCCAAGCTGTCATTGACTCACTGTCTGACTCAACCACTTACTTCTGAGCATGATTTGCCTTAACTATAAAATGAAGTTAATGGAAATATGTTTTGTTTCACCACTGTAATACTGTGGCTTTTTATATTACATCACTAAATCTACTGGTCCACTTTGCAATTACATTTAGGCCACCAGAGAGTGGCCTGGCCATCATGATACTAATGGAAATATTTGGGGAAGGGGGAGATGACTCTAAATCATAGGGCAGTCTTACCAGCCCAAAGCACATTTTTTTTGTACAATAAAATTCATAACTTGAAGAAATTGTTTCTACTTTACAATTTTTTCATAACAGAAAATCTGTTAGGAGAAAATTAAGCATTTTTCCTGTTAAGATAGTTCCAAGTAAATGAAATGTTTTGTTCACAAAATGATATTAACAGAATCATTGCTTTGCAATGAGGCATCTGAAGTGTTTTTCTAAAACATTATTCAACTTGGTGTTTTTGTTTTGTTTAATTTTGTCTATAAAAATAATAAATGAACCTTTATTATAAAAAACCCCAAATTGCATAAAGGTACACTAAAGACAACAAAAATCTGAAAAACAAATGACTAATCAACATCAAAAACTGTAACCATTCAGAGAAACCACCATCAGGCTTTTGATAAACATTTTTCTAAACCCCTTCAATATCAGATCCCTTTTTTTTCACTCAATAATAATACATAAACATGTACATGTTTTAAGGAAAAAATAGGTTTTAATGATATTTT
The DNA here is from genome assembly GCF_000327345.1 of Myotis davidii. Taxonomy (NCBI): domain Eukaryota; kingdom Metazoa; phylum Chordata; class Mammalia; order Chiroptera; family Vespertilionidae; genus Myotis; species Myotis davidii. The sequence goes on along the minus strand of NW_006287953.1, from coordinate 318,160 downwards.
AGAAACCATTAGTAGATAGATATAAATCCATATAATTATCTTATATCTATACTCTATTGTATAAATGTAAAAAACTTTACTTACATACGTCATTTTCTGTGGACATTTGGATTTTCTCCCATTATTTCACTGTTATACACAACTCTTCAATGAACGTGCATATATAATTGAATTCTTTTTCAATTTTCTTCATAGAGTAAATTCATATTAGAAGGGTTAGAGGACATACACATTTTAAATTCTTAGATATCCTGTCATCCAAGTAGATTGTACTAACGCTCACATATTTCAACTTATACTTGAGTGTTTCTATTCCCTACATTCTGGTCACACCTAGCTGTTATCTCTATTTTCCCACTTTACTGATCTGATATGGTACAATGAAAGCGTATCGTAGATTTTATGTGCATTTATATTATTAGAGGTAAAGTGGAATATCTCTTCTGATGTTTATGGGCTATTCATATTTATTATTTCCTCAATGGATGTCTGTATTTTTCCCAATTTAACAGTGGATTATATGGCATTATTTTCTTGAGAATGTTTCACAGTTTGATTTTAGAATTTTGACTTTATGTTTTTCTTTATATCGAAATGGTTAATGTAGTCAGTCTCTTCCTTTATGGTTTATGAGTTCTGTGCTATGGCCTTCCTATTTCTAAAGAAAATGATATTTTAATATAATAGCACTATTTTAAAATATTCATTACTTTAATTTTTATATTTAAATATAAAAACTATCTGAAATTAATTTTCATATAAAAGAAAGTATTAATTAATCTTCATTGCTTTTACTGTTAACACTATTTGTTAAAATCTATATTTCCTATCACTGATCTGAAATACCATTTTATCATATAATAAATATATTCCTATATTATTTGAATATACTTCTGCACTAATCAATTATGGTCAACAGAACTACCTTTATAGCCTAAAGTAATACCACATTGGTTTAATTAATATAGTTTTGTAGTGTTTTTTTAATTAAATTTATTGGGGTGACATTGGTCAACATGAACATATAGTTTTCAGGTGTGGGTTTCTGTTACAAGATCTGTATACTGAACCATGTTACAGTTTTGTCATTTAAAAAATATTTTGTATGGTATTTTTCTTCCTAGTCTTGTATATTTTACCTTGCAGGAATATTTGAACAAGCTTCCGTTATTAAGACAGTGGATAAGTTGTTTTGCATTTTATTAAATTTAATATGAGAGACTTTTTATAATATTAAGACTGTTTATGTCATAAAAGAAAGTAACTGCATTTTTTTCATGTTATTTTATATTGTTCAGTATTGTGTATTAGTTTTCTTCAAAGACACTTGCACATTTTTGTTGAAAATTACTCTATATATTTCATGGCCTTTTGCTACAGTAACTAGGGTTTTTATTGCATTATATTTTCTGTTTATTGTTTAAATATAAGAAAGTATTGTCTTTTTACATTAATCTGTAGATGATTCTCTTATCTGAACACTTGATATTTTCTAATAGTTTATTGAGTTTTTCAGCTATATGACCTACAAGTAATGATGGCTGTTTCCTATCTAATATTCATATTCACAGCATTTCATAATCATAGTAGATATGGTCAGTGTATTAGCTTTGTGTTAGTATGGCTGCCATAACCATCTACAAAAACCTACCAGCTTAAACTATACAAATTGCTGCCGTATAGATCTGTAGGTTAAAAGTCCAATGCACGTATCATCAAGCAAAATTCCAGGTGTTGGTAGAACTATGTTGCTTCTGGAGGCTCTAGGGGAAAATATATCTCCTTTCCCTTCCATCCACATTGCTAGGTTTATGGACTCCTCCTTCATCTTCAAAATCAGCACCATTGCATCTCTTCGTGTCTTTCTAATGTAGTCACCCCTTCCTCTGACTCAAGCTCAGAGATTCTTGCCTTAGTTATGCTCAGTTTACTAATGGGCCTGACAAAGACAGTCTTCATTTTTGTTGGAGTGATTTGATCTCTAGCATTTCTTTTTGGCTATTTCTTAGGATTTTCTTTTCTCTCCTTACATTGTCCATCTGTTCTTGCATGTATAACCCTAACACAAAGGTGGGCAACCCTTTTGTGAGTGCATGCCAAAACCAGCAAAATCTCTGACTCAAAATTCTTCTGCGTGCCAACCCTAATATTTTGAGAACATGTTACGCCTACTTGATATCTCTTAAGGTGTACGTATGTGAAGAACCTTGAAGAAATAATAAAATTCATTCGAATGACAAAAACGCAGTATATGATGATGAAAAATACATTTATTTTTTAATGTACTGGTCGGATCTAGGAAGGCAGGGAGAGTTAAGGCAGAGGCATAGAAATTGCTCTTCCCCTCTCTCGTCAACCCATGTCTATGGTCTTTAAGATAACTTGTTATGTAAAATTATTTATTTATCTACACTGAATTTATCTGAAAAATAGAAAACTCGATATTAAGAAAAAAATTGTAAATGGAAGATTATAAGAGAGGGTTTTGCGTGCCAGCAAAAGTTACTGGCGTGCCATGTTTGGCACGCGTGCCAGGGGTTGCCCACCCCTGCTCTAACAGCTCTGCCATGTCTAGTTCTGATCATTCTCTGTCTCTTCTAATTGTGTTTTTGGCTGTGTAGTATGCCTTATAGTTTTTTCTTGATAGCCAGACTTAATGTACCAGGTAAGAAGACCTGCTGTAATTAGGCTTTAAGTAATGTGATGAGAAAGGAGAGAAGTGATCTGTTGTCCTATTAGATTAGGGCTCGGTCTTTCAGTGAGCCCATGCCCCAGTTTCTCCCCTTAGGTGGGAGAGGATTGCTAGAGTGAGCTGGATTGGGTATTTCCCTTCCCCAGGTCAGTTAGTCTCAATAACAGCCCAGTAGGGTAGGCTATAGTGAACAGGTTTCTACTGAATGCAGGCCCTGCTAAGAAGAACAGAAAGCTCTGGCTCCTTGTTGCATCCTCACGCCAGACGCATGAGGGGTTTTTCTCTGATATTTGTGGGAACCTGAGGGAGCTCCTGGAGGTGAATCTCATAACATTGCAGAGTCCCCCTATGCTCAGTTCCCCCTGGAGTTTTTAAATGTCAGAATCGTCCACACTTAGCCCCCAGCAGTTTATTTTTATTCTTTGTTTTATGGGCGGTTTTTTGTTGTTGTTTTTTAGGACAGAGTGGTGACTTCCAAGCTCCTTACATGCACAACCGGAAACCTCTTGATGATTCTGAATTATATAAGTAGATGCCATAAGTATTAACCCATGTTTCTTTTTCTGGCATAAATCACCATTTATCATGGTGAAAAATATAAGCTCCATGAGAGACAGCATTTTATCTGTCATATTTACTATAATTCCTAGACCGTGAACCTAATATAAGTACAATAAATATTTGTTATAATTGAATTTCAGATATTTAATTTGTTTGGGATTCTTATATCACTGTTTATAAATGAGATCAAACTATATTTTTAATACCAAATCTATTGACAGTCATAAATTCCACCCCTCTCCTCACAGTAAAATAAGAAATGAAAACTAATTACTCTGGGATACTCTGGGATTTTCCTCCAATTTATTATAATGCTATTTTTGAGATCTTGTTATTATTGGTTTGTTTCTAATTTTAGCATTACTTTATTTTTCTTTAAAAAAAATAACATTTGCAAACCATTTTAAACTATAATTACTACATTTCTTTAAGACTAATTATATGCTTATCCTACTTAATGTTCAATGAAAATACTCAGATTTTCTCATTCTTGAGCACTTTTACTTTCACTATTAAAAATATCCTGGCTAACTTATATCGTTAAGAAGATTTTTTTAATGAAAGGTACTTGGGTAAAATATTTCCCAAGACCTTTATGTTTGATAATAACTTTCCATTGGCTTTACACATTGGTGACAACTTAACTAGTTATAGAATTCCTATTGCTTGCACAATTATCTTCTTGCATCCTGAACTCAACCACATTTATCTTTCCCCTTAGGTAAGGATAAATGAAATTTTATTGAAATTTAATGAATTGAAATTTAAAATATATGTTTTCTTTTCTTTAAAATTTAATAACTCACTAAACTATATTTGAGAAATTTTTGTTCTCTGTTAAGTTTCCTAGAACAAGGTTATCTCTTCAAAACAAAATCAGTTATTCTTTCAAATCTGAAAAGACTTCTCTTAGGTTTTGGAGTCACATTTCTATTCTATTTACATTGCTTTCTTCAAGTATTACATTTTGCTCTTCAACGTCTGTTCCCCCTATTTTGTTATTGTATTGGTGAATAGTTTCATCTATTCCTATTTTTCTTCATTCTGTTATTATTTTCTCAGTGCTGTGTCTATACCATCAATAATAGTTTCAGGTATTAATTTTGCTCTTTGGAAGCTAATGCTTCATTTTATAATTTACAGTATATTATTTTCCACTTTAATTTTTCCTCCTCTTTACCAGTTTATTTTCTATTTTAATAAGTTGCATAATTATCAATATACCTCTTATTTGGTAAAGTCTGTTTTCCTTAGGAGTGTAAAGTCCTTGCAACTAAAATGTTCTTGCATTTTATCTCATATATCTTCTTTAAATATTTACTCTATTTGTATTTTTCATATTATGTTCCACTTATTTATTTTTGCTAATTCTTGTTGTGGTTTTATATAGCAGAGGATTCCTTTCACTCTTCTCTGAACAGAGCCAGTGTGTCTGGAGTTGCTCCGTTCCCAGTTTGGTGTGGATTTCCTGTCGCCCTGAACACTGTGAATCTTTTCCTTGGACTATTAGTTGCAGCACTGGATGTTTTTGTTGTTTTGTTGTCTCTTGTCATCCAAGTCCCAAAGGGTGTGGACAAGGATCTGAGGTTTTGTGTAACCACAATTAGGGAATGTTGTCTTTGCTCTCTTTCTCTATACTTTTCAGAAATAACTGAGGATAGTACCACCATATTGGTGATTCAGTTCTTCTGTCTTGTGGAGAAATGGGAGGTGATCTTAGGCTTGTGCTTGGTCCCCTCTCAGGGTAATTGGCTATGAGAAGTTACTGTCCTTGTTTCTTCCCTTGTTTCTCACAGGCTTTTGACGTGGTTAGGCATGCATTGACTTCCACATCCTACTGGGCCTGTGTTTGCTGCTGCTGCTGGATCATTCCAAATAAGAATCCTAAGAAATTATTCCTCCATTACTCTCATGCCATCTGCCCTGTCAGAGGCCAAAGGATAAGCTGGTAGCAATTCCATCCCAGGCTTTTTAGGACCTTTTAAAATCAACCATGGGGAAAAAGCGTTTTCAACAGGCAGCAATATCCATTTCTACTCCTGGATCAACCTTAACTTTTATTCCTCCAAATCTGAACTGCCAGCAAAATCCAGCCATTCTTCCCCTTACTTCTTGTTCTGTCTCAATGTTGTTTCTAAGGGGAGTTGTATATCTATGCCAGACATTCATTGTCTTTCAATTCTTCCAAATTGTCCTGAATCTGAAAATCCTTTTTCATAACACTCCCAGTATGAGATCAGGCTACTTCCCGAGTGTCAGGTTAATGGTTTAGTCTTTGTATATTTACTTCAATTATTTTATTCTTGTTTATTTGGGAAGAAGAAAGTTTAGAAATCTTCTTTATGGGATGTCTTTCATTGATTTCTTTTTCATTCTCTAATTCTAAAATCTTTCTTTTTTGTTCTTCTTCAGTTGAATCTATACTATTTTATCATATACTTAAATGAAATTAAAGTGTACTCAAAATGTATTATTAATTTTTGCTTCTGTGTACAAATCAGACTAAAAACCTTCTTCATATTACTTCATCTCTTTGGGTATTATTCTTTCGTTCAGCTGCTAAGTAACCAGTTTGTATTAGACCACCTCTCAGTACTCTCCCACTGCTAGAAGTTCATGAAATGATAAAAAATAAACCTGGATTTCTGAGAATTACCATTAGCTTTGGTTTCTGGGATGCCCTGAGGGACATGGGGGGCAGGAAGGTGTTGGGTTCTAATGTGTAACTAAATCATCTTGGATGTGAGAGCACATGAACTGTGAACAGCACAGGGGATACATCGTGAATCCGCAGTCCTGAGACTTCAGGAGACTGACAAACAATCCCAAAGGAAAACAATGGTTTGGATTTCAGCCATTGGCCTAGAGAGTTAACACATCCACCTGGCAAGACTTCTCAAATAGTAGCAAAAGGGAAGGCTCTGAATCTAAAATTCACATCTAAATATGTATTATTTGAGAGTTGTGGAGAAACTTGATACAATGAAAATAATTCCACTGTCCTTTGGCACTAATTCAGTGGGGGGTTAATCATAGCCAATCCAACCTTCTCCAACTATAGTTTAAGAAAATAGACAAATACTCATCCCTGGAATTTCATAGAACCCAATCTTGATTCATAAGCAGCTCTATCCCCAAGGATGAGGATGAGGGTGCCCTGCTCCACAAAGATCTCATCTTACTTCATTGAATATCCAAAATCTGGAGCCAAACTCTAGTCCTGTCACTAAAAATTACAGGGCCTTTGGATTTCTTGACCAACAAGATTCAGTAGAAGATGGCATGCTTGTGGCTTGAGTGATCAGGAAGAATTAGGGAAGAAGATGGCGACATGGGAGCCAAGTTGGGGGTTGAGCAGGGCTTGGAAGGAGACCTATGTTTCAGTGCTGCTGATGTTACTAGTTTGTTTTGAGACTTGAGTTCTGGTAACCCTGAGGTCAGCTAGAGCCTCCCTGTCCCTTTGCAGTCTAGACAAAAATGAGTCAAAATCTTGTCTTGTACGAACCCATTGAAAATTCCCAGGGACTTAAGCAGTCTAGACAAAAATGAGTCAAAATCTTGTCTCATTGAAAATTCCCAGGGACTTATGTACTTTGGTCATATTTGCCTTAAGGCTCCGGCTTTTGTTGGTGTGGTCTCTTTTCTGTGTCAGCTCGGGTATGACATTCATTCTTTTTATGAAATTTCACCAAAAACTGATCCTCACAAACCACTTGTCATTTAGGGGCAAGGTTGAGATGAAGGAGGGTTTCCATCACAGCTGGGTTAACTACTTCAAATTAGATATTAGGCATGCTAATACCAAAAATCACTCCTATCATTCCACCACTAGGAGTTTCCCCTAGCCACTCCCCACATGGTTATCTGCTTCCCACGGTCTGTATTAGTCAGGGTAGGCTAAATGCTGTAACAAACAGTCCCAATATCTCAGTGGATTTTAAAAAATGTGTTTCTTACCCACATCATAGTCTAGTTGGTTACTTATATAGAAATTTATTTATGCAGTGATCCAAGAATCAGATCTCCTTTTCTCTAGCAGTTCTATCTCAGAGTTCTCCTTTGGACCTTCTGCATCCAATTGGGACACCAGGAAATGAGTGTGGATAATTGAGTATGAAGAGCCACACAGGATGTCTCAGGACCCAAGCCAGGAAGTGATATACATTCCATTGGCCAGAACTTAGTCACGTGGGCCCACACAAGTGTAAGGGGGGACTGGGAATGAAATAATAAGTGGTCCAAGAAGGAAAATGAAGAGTTGGTGAAAATACAGCATTTTTTTCTGCCATCTTTTTGGTTCCTCCCTCATATTATCTCATAGAGAGTAATGTAAGCATTATTTTGTTCTTTTGTAACATTCTTGCCCACAAAGCATGAACATGACCTCAGAAAGCTACTCAAGATAGAAGACACTACCACCAGACTTGACCCAAGAAGTTAAGTCTATTTACTATATAATCCAATTATCTCATTTTACAGAAAAAGGGATTTGAGAGTTAGATTTTGTCAGTGGAGGAATTTAAATTTGAATCAGTATCTTGAGCTCATCACTCTTGCCACTACATCATAAACTATCATTCTTCAGTGAGATTGTGAGCTCAACATCAAATGAAAGTTCCTGCCATATCCACCTGCCAAACAGAAAGATATATGTCAGGGTTGGAGCAATATTCTCAATAGGACAACAAAAGGGTTTATTTACATTTTTTTTCTTTTTTACTTTGGTGGCTATGAAATGCGTCCAAAGGCAATACAATTTCATTTACCTTGGTTTAATTAAAGCCACTTGGACACAATAGAGTATCTTTTGATCCAATTAAAAATGTTGCACATAAACTATGAAAGTCTTCATGGCATTCTTCAGACCAGAGCACTATTTTATAGCCAAGTTCCTGAACACAATTTTTTCAAAGGAGATTTTATCGTGGAAAATGTGACAACAGAACTCCAGGGGCGTGAACATGCTGTTGTAATTACTCCTCCAGACACAATGAAACCAGCCCAAGTTAATTATTTATCAAAACCAACCCACTCTCTGGAAACATCTTTGTTTTGGCAGAATTTTTTTCCTTTCTCCAGGAAATAGGTCAATAGTTTTTCCTCCCACGTTTCTCTAGCATAGTATCTGACTTTCAGAATTAGCTGTGTCAAGTGTTGAGACATTTGCCAAGCACCCAGGTGGGCTGGCAAGAGTGCAACAAGAGTCCTGTGGTTTCTGTTTCCTAGATTCTTCCCATGCCAGCATTCCCCATTGACAGGGGTGAGCCTGAAATGGGAGAAGGGAACCAAGGATTGTTCAAGTGTCTACCATACTTATTACATTGTATTGCTTAATCCCATGAAACAGCTATGAGTATGTCCAGTTTATAGATAATGCAATTAGGCTCAGAGAGGTTTAATGATTTTTATACACCATTCTCATACCTAATTCCATGTACACGGTTAACTATGTCTGATAAGGAGGGATGTGAACTGTGTAAACAAAGTTGCTTGAACCAAGACTTGACCCTGGTGATTTAGGGAAGCCTATGGGGCCAGATTTGAGCAATGGCATCAGATATACCAAACAAGTTCACATGTATTAATTTGGCATCTCTGATGTCATTGCTCCAATTTTGCCTTTCAGATGTCCTTAAATTCCCATGGTATAGTCTTTACTTTCATCCTTCCAATGACCATCCCTGCCCAGGTCCAAAGTAGCTATGTGAATCAGATACAGGAAAAGAAAGATGAGAAAAGTAAGGGGGAAAGGGGGAACAAGAAACATGGGATACTAGAGAAGAAAAGAAGATAAAGTTGTACCTTGAGACTTTCTAGACTTTTAAGATTTTGCTGTGAGCAGCTTGGTTCCATAGCAAAAGCACTGAACTAGGAGTAAGGAGATTTGGGTAGCTACCTCTGCCACTCTTCACTGTTTTCGTACAGGTAAGCCCTCTGTCTGGGTCTCAGCTTTCTCATCCATCTGGAAATGATACATATGAATTTCTCCAGAGCTCAGAGCCAGGTTTCTTCATATCTAATTCATTTATCCAAACTCAGTTTCAAATAGACTAGAACTTCTAGATACCAGATAATAATGCATTCAATATCATGCTCTTGAGCGCTCCATGTTCCAATTATCTGAGAACCACAAGGGCTTTTGCCTAAAGGGGTCTGTAGAACATCCCCTTCAGAGTTCTAGTATCTGCTCTTTAGCTGCCTTCCTTGCTGGCAAAGCTTCTCCCTGCCACATGGTGCTGCTGAAGAGCACTGGCCCACTTCCCTGTTGTTGGCACTGGTAGTGCCTGGAGAACAATGTCTGGTTTATTTCATCTCTGGCACAGAGAAATCTGATCCTCCAGGGAAGGTGTACCCTGGGTGACTCCACTCCCACGAGGCCATCCTGATCTAAGGACTATTTCTCAGTAAGTCCTGTAGGGTGGTAATTCTTTGAGCCCAATCTTTGCAATTATACACAATCATTCTACCCTCATCCTGCCCAACTCCAAAGATGTTGTACCCATGAATGAACCATAATACAAAAATGGATCAGTTTTTATTCAAAGCAAAACTAAGCATGGTTCCTGATCCTTTTTCATAGATCCATACATCTAATGTATGACTTGGATACCATATATTATTCTGGTAAAGAATGTGTTGGGTTCCTAACTTGAAGAAATAATGATTTAGAAACACAAAAATTCTTATTTACCTTCAGAGTTTATGTGGGCTAGGGAGCGGGGGGACGGGCGGGGGGGGGCTGAGGGGACTATCTTCCACGAGATGACCATTTATAGGTACATGACAAGTACCAATAAAACCTTACTTGTCACTCATTTATTAAAGCATCAAGAGCCAAAACAAAACACTTATGCTCTGGTGAATCCTTTACCAATTCAGGCAACCTTATTTCCATGCAAAGGCTGACCAGGAAGTTCTTTCTGAGATGCTTTCAGCCCTGTTACTTGAAGAATTATACAATGCAGAGTGTAGGAGACCTTTCCATAACGATTTACTCTGACTGTGATGAAAATTAATACAAGAAAGACTGACTCCAAGTGCCAATGATAACTTGACCCTCAACAGAAAGAAATACACTTGAAATTGTTTATATGGCTATCGTTAGTGTAACAGAACTGTTAATGCTCACCGAATATCCATGTTCTTCCTTATATTTCCCAGCTTCTCTTGCAGTTAGCCTTAGGCCGTGTAGCTAGTTCAGAACAAGAGGCCATGAGTTAAAGTGATATGTGTCACTTCTGATTCAAGGTAATTAAAAGCCTGTGTGCCTCCTTCATCTCTCTCTCCCATTTCTGCAGAACCCTTGGAGACCTTGCATTCCAGAATGTGCAGTTACAAGACTGTGGGTCCCTAACTGACTATGTGGAGCAAAGTCTCCCCAATGACTGGTGTTGGTCATGTAAAATAACTGAAAAATAAGTTTTTATGTTTTAAGCCATTGAGATTCCAGAGTTAATTTGTTACTGTAGCATATCCTAGTCTATCCTGACTAATATAGCTAGAACGGTAGAAAAAAAGTGCTAAAAAATAATCAATTTAATAAGTCAAAGTAGTAAAAAAATGGGATCAGAAGGCTAAATGTTTTATTCAATCTTGGAAATTGTCAGTATGTGGCAGGTCTTCTACCTAATCTGTAGGTACCAATCTGTCATTTCTTAGTATGAAGGGGTAGGGAATGGAGCGACCATTTATTGAATTTTTTATGCTAGACACTTTCCATAAATTACTGCACTTAATCCTCCCAATATCCTATGAGTCAGGTCTTATTACCAGCTTATACATGAGAAAAGTGAGGATTGATGGTCATACATTACTAGGTCAGAGGTAAAGCCAGGATTTAAAGGCAGGAAGGTCTGACAACCAAGCCCTCTTAATATTACATTGCTTCATTTGCAGCCATAACTCTAGAAAAACAGAACTCTAAATTGAGACTATTTTCTTTCTATTCATTATGAGGTGAGGGTTGGAATGGCTCAGGTCCTTTTCATTTCACTGCCTAGAGTTTAGAGATT
>NW_006287953.1:266578-306862 GCF_000327345.1 Myotis davidii | reverse complement strand
CTACATCTGGTCTCTCTCTCTTCACTGGCTACCTATGAGATTATTTCAAAACACAAATCTGATGATGTTGCCCTGGGCTTGAAAACTTCTGTTGGCTGCCCTTCCATGCAAGGTCAAGCTCAAACTCCTTAGTTTGGCAACTAAAGCCTTTCTCACCATCCGTTTTCTGCTGCTTCCCCACTGAACTAGTGTCTCTAGTCACAGTAAACTTGGGGTGTTCCCTAAACATAGGCACACCATGCTCATTCAACTCCACATCTTTGCTCAGCTCTGCTCTCTGTTAAGAATATACTTCCTCTCCTGTACCTACTGTTTCTCTCCATATTTGTCAAGATTCAGATCAAATGACCATTTGTCTTTTAAGCCTTCCAATATCATACTTAGTAGCCACCTTCTCACCTTCCCCAGTGCCGTACACATATGATCCCATGGGAATTTAACTCATTACTGGGGCCTCTGTCTTAACTTTGGTATAAGTTTAATTAAGTGTGAATAAGCTGTTGATTTAAATGCTGGTCCCATCTCTTGGAGCCTGTATAACCTTGGGACAGTTAGCTACTGAATTTTTAGTCTCCTCATCTGTAAAATTAAAATAAATAATGGTGTTGAGCTATGTGCTTGTGTCGGTGGATGAAATGCAATAAATAATACAATGCAAGTGCTTACTATGGTCCTGGCATATAGGAAATGTTAAATAAGTATATTTAATTGATTCTAGCACAATGGATGACCCCCAGTAAACATTTGTTAAATGAATACATGATTAAATGAATAGTTGAAATCATTTGAATGACTGAGTAGAGTGAGAAGACCTGCCAGCTACACAGAGCTCTGCTAGAAACCTTAGTATCAAATTCAAAAATCCCACACATGCATTTTCAACTCTTCAGAAAGACCTGGGCAGCAACTTGTCTTTAATTTCAAAGTGAGAATTGCTTAGATGAGCTGAGGAATTTCTTCTTCAAATCTGTTTAAAATCCAAAGTCAGTGATGACATAGATCTTGCAAAGCTTTCCCTGCCTTCACTTCTAACTGGGAGCTCTGCCAGTTAGTCATCGATGGAGCCTGGACACTGGCACACGTTGCAAGGTCCTGTGTGTTTGGTAGCATCAGGGCTCATCCAGAGGACCAGCAGAGCACATCTCAATTCTGAGACCATCTAGCTAGCATGTCAAGAGAGCACAGAAACTTCCCTGTAGGGCAGCGATTTTCTATCTTTTTCATTTCATGGCACACATAAAGTAATTTTTAGAATTCTGCGGCACACCAAAAAATATATATTTTTGCCCATCTGGCAGGGGAAAAAAGATATAATTTTGATTCCTTCATACCGGACAGCTATTGTTATGTTGGCCATTATCATTTTTTTATTTGACAGTCTAAGGCAGGCATGTCAAACTTGCGGCCCGCGGGCTGCGTGCCTGGTTTATTTGGCCCGTGTTAGCCTTTGAGTTTGACATGCTTGGTCTAAGGCAGTGGCCGGCAAATTGAGGCTCGCAAGTCACATGCGGCTCTTTGGCCCCTTCAGTGTGGCTCTTCCACAAAATACCATGTGCGGGCGCGCATTGACAGTGCGATTGAAACTTTGTGACCCATGCACAGAAGTCGGTATTTTGTGGAAGCGCCACACTCAAGGGGCCAAAGAGCCACACGTGGCTTGCGAGCCGCAGTTTGCTGACCACGGATCTAAGGGAAAAGAAGTCACTGTCCCTGACTAAATACTGCATGTTTTAAAAATTCTTGTGGCACACCGGTTGAAAATCGCAGCTCTAGGGAAACACCATTCTTTTCTTCCTCCAGTCTGGGATTTAGCAGGCCTGTGGAGATGATACGGTGAGGTAAGATGAAGTGTGATAAGGCTGAGTTTGGATCCCGTGGATCCTCACTTCTAAAGGGCTTTCCTTTTGGGGGCACGTCTACCTCTTTCTTGTATTGCTTGTTTCTAGAACTCATCTTGATTACTAGGCTTCTTTCTCAGGCTCTTTTCTCTCAATAGTAGAATCAGACACATGCCCCCGCCTTTTCCTGCATTCCTTTCTATTCCTGGTATAATCTGCCTATCTGACAATCTCTGATGTCTCCCTAAATCAAGAATCTTACAGTTGTAAGTAACATTATGAAAAATAAGCCCCAAACCTCAAACCGATGTAATGCACTTCAAGTCCACTTAGTAGAAACGCCCTAGGGTAGGGGAACAAGGGAACGGCAACACTGCTCCTCCGCCATCCTCAGTGCTTCTGCCCTCCTCTTGGTGTCCGCTTTGTTGCAGGTTGGCTGCCCTCAAGCTTGCAGGACGGCAACAGGCTGCAGGGGCTGCAGACTTCCTCGGGGAGAAGGTAACCCACACACATCAATTCAAATTGTTTCGCTTCACTCTACTGGGGCCCCAGGAAAAATACCACAGTCTCTTTGGCTTGTGTCTGGGTTACCAAAACCAACTTGTAGCAAGGTAGGGAGGAGGGGGTCATGCTGACTGATTTACACCAATCAGGGTCTACCCCTGGACCTGGAGATGGGATCAGTCCCTCCCAGATTACAAGGGGGGGGGCACACGATGGGGGACCTAGCACTCTGCCTCACTGTTTATTCTCTCACCCTCTCAATCCCTTTTATTTGCTTCACTTGAGTTCAAATGAAACTCCAACCCAATTTTTCTGATCTATTTTGCTTGTTATAAAAATAATACATGTTGGTCCTGATTGAAAAAAAGCAAAAGAATAAAATAAAAATAGAATGATTGGACTGTTCATTGAGCAGAGGAAACAGACAGTTTTGCATGCTTGCTTTTCTCCTGTGCCTTTTTCGTACACGATTGTATTCATGCTATGTGTGCACAGGTTTAATTTAACACCGTGATGTTAGAATTTCCACAGGTTGTTGGAAATATTTTAATGTGGGCATATTCTTGCATATGGAGGAACCATGGTTTACTTAAACAGGTCTTCCTAATTATTCATTATAATAAGTAATTCTTTAACCAATCTCTTTGAATTCTACATTATTTCCTTATGACAAATTCCCAGATTCCTATTCCCAAATCATTTCCAAAATGAGTGTATCCTTGTAAACTCCTCTCCTCAGGGTACTCAGTGCAGGAGGGTGGCTGTTTCATTGTCTTCTTACCTGCCCCAGATACTGTTTGCAAGTTTTACTAATTTGGGTAGGAAAAGGGGGGCATCTAGTTGCTGTTTTAATTTTCATTGCTCTGAATAGGGTAGCAGAGATTTTGTTCAAATGTTTATTAATCATATATTTCCTCTTTCCTGTGCCTGTTCATATACACTCTCCATTATCCATGAAGAACTTAGTGTTTTTCTTATCAATTTTTATGAAATCTCCATACTACAGTTAGGATATTAATCCTTTGACATTTGTGCCAATTTTCCCCAGTTTTTCCACTTTAATTTGTTTATGTTAATTTTCACATACAGAAGTATTATATTTCTACGTAGTCAAATATATCAATCTTTCCCTTTGGTACTTGTATTGGTTTTAAGATTATAAAGCCATTTCTAATTCCGATATTTAATCAAAATTTAATTTTAACTTTTCTTGCATTTTTGTGGCTTGGTCTTTGTGCATTTAACTCTTAATCCCGGGTACTTCAGGGGTCCTTATTTAACAAGATCTTTACTTAAGCGTCTCCCAACGAATCCCAATAAAAGGTACAGATCTGTCCTTTACCTATAAGGAGGCTGACTGACCCATTAAATCATCTGCTTTGAGAAATCTCTTCCCCTACACATGTGGCTCGGAGGAGAGAAGACAGTGTAGAGGTGAAGGAAGAACGGATCGATAATCCCAAGATTGTTTTCTTTCTTCGATGCTCAGTTTCCCCATTTGTCATGTTTGGCCAGGTTCTCTTTAAGGTGTGCTTCAGCTCTTGTTCTGCTTTCTCCATTCCCTCATTCCTTCTCCGCCTTCCAGATGGCTTGCATGGAGACCAAAATCAGACGCTTCCCTGTCTCCACGTGTCTTTACAGTGCTTGACCCCCAGCTTCTGTTCTCTCTTGTCCACAAACAACTCATCTGCATCTCTGCTGAGGGAACGGTCATAAGCTGCTCTTAGTGCCAGGTAACCATGGATTGTCTCACAGGTGGATATCCCATCCAAAGCGGCCTGCCCATTGGCCAGACAGTATCCACATGAAACTGTCATGAAGGACCCTCTCCAGAGGAACCCACAGTAATTAGCTACGCCAGTCACATGGATTCCGTGAAGCAAACAGACATAGTTATCCACTCAATCTTGAGACTCATGGGAGCGTATGGAAGCAGAGATGCTATGAATACAGGACCTCACAGCCCATGAGAGAGACCAAGAGAGAAGTGGGTCCATAGGCCGTCTTGGTTTGAAGCGTGGGGAAGTTCCAGTTCTGGTCCACACTCATCCTTACAATAACCCTCTCTTGTCTTAAGATGCTCTCTGTTTCTTGCCAACAATAATCTGAGTAAGACTACCCGGATGATGTCCTTCCCACTCTTATTCACATCCTTTCATTAGTCTGTCTGGGGAGGGCCTCAGCTGCTGCAACATTTCTCCTTCAGCCAGGAGACAGTAAGTATTTGGGGAAATGAGGTGGCATATTTGACACGAGGAAGATGTGACACTGAGAATGTGTGCACCTGTGCACACTCCCAGCTTTCACTTCCTCCCACGGTCTGATGCTTTGTGTAGCCTCGAAATGCATTCACAACCTCAGCCGATCCCAGAGAGTCGTTAACTTGGCAGGATGTATTTGACTGTGGAAAGGTGCTCTTTGCCTTCTCACACCAGCCTTCCCGAGAATTCTTTTAAAGAAATAATATAATTGTGCCCAGAGCTGGCCCCAGGCAAGACTGGGAAGTGGGGAAAGTCAACATTTGGCTCCTTCACACCTCTCTGGGCCTGCTCCCTCCTGCTGGCTGCCAGCCAGTGCCCTGCCCTGCATCTTCCCATTAAAAACTACCCTGTCTGTCCCTGGCCTCCTGAGGGCCCTGCTCTCAGCTTCAAAGATGCTGGGGGGTGGGGTGGGGGCTAAACAGGAATCTCCTAAGAGTCAGAACCTTAATCCCCAAATAATGCCAATTCTGAAAGATTACTTTGAGCAGTAAGAACGAACGCTCACCCAAAGCCAGCCCCAAGCCCCATGCCAGTCACACTGTGGGCCGGAGCCTTGCTGGGGCATCCTCCGTGCTCGATTCAGCTTTTTGTTTCTGTCTTCCACGTCTCCTGCCTCCACTGCCCATGTGACACACTGTCTCTCCCTTGGCCCCAGTTCTCAATACTGCAATCCTGGACAGAGTCACTCTCGTCCTGCCCTCTCCCCCATCCCTCATGCCCTCTCCAGCCCACGTCAGGTCCCTGAAGCAACCACACCCTCATCTCACCTCATGGTCAGGAGCCTGCACTGGGGCTCCAACCAGGTCCTCCCAGGACCTGGACAGAAGTGACTCTTAAAGCAAAAATCCCAGAGTTCCGACAGGCTTCTGTCAAAACTCTTGCATCTTATCATGTTGGGGGTAGACTAGCTCTATGCCTCATTCTCCTTACCTGGGAAATTAAAGTAATAAAGTAGCCAGTTTATAGAATTCCTATGAGAACTAAGCACTTAATACATGTAAAAGACATGAACAGTGCCTGGCACATGCTATGTGCTCTGAAGCTTGGCTAATAGTAGGAGCAGTAGCATGATTCTCAGTGATAATAACGTGTTAGATTCTCTGGGCCAGACCCTGCAAGTGAACTGTGGCAGGGGCTGCCTGGGCCAGGTGGGGGCAGCAGAGAGCTATCTCAGGGCAGGCTGAGACCAGTGGACAACTGGGAGTCCAAGGCGGAGGGCAGGGACCCAAGGCCCGTCAGCAAGAACATGGCCAGATAAGAAATAGGTCTTTGAAGACTATTCCAGCAGTATTTCTGGTTTCTCTGCCTCCTGTCTTTCTTCCTCCAATTTCCCATTTTCTCTCTCCTAGAGTGATCTTTCAAAATTGCATTTCCAATGTGATTACTCCCTTGGTTAAAAACCCTTCAATAACTCCTCTACCCATGGGGTGATATTCAAGGCCCTCCAAGAACTGACCACTGCATCCCGAAATCTTGCCTGAAACTCTGCTCCTCACCATCCCCCAGGGATCACCCCCAAACATACCTGCAGTTTCCTTGTCTTTATTAAGGACATTTTCTGGACTTTTCTCTGCCTGTCAAAACCCTACCCTGCTTCCCACATTTAGCTCAAATGCTCACTTTGTCAGGAAGACTTCTTGGTTTACCCGGCACCTAACTAAAAGATGTCTCTCTCTGGATCTCGCTAAGCCCTTCACATCTGACTTTCTAATATATGTCACTGCCATTATGCCATTATTCTAGAATGATAAGTGATTACATCTCCCCTTCCCTAACATAGTGATTTCTCAGAACCTGCCTCCTGTTCTGTAAAATGGGGTCAAACTGGCTTCCCTGTGGTGTGCTGAAGGATGTAGAAAAGAATGCAGGAGAAGTACCTGAACTTGGGGCTGGCACACTTAGCCAGGTTTCAACAATATCATTACTGTTATATCACCCTCATCCTCATAATCCTCATTACAATTAGAGGGACATGCCCCCGAGTGGTCAAGGATTTGCAAACTTAAGTCCTCAGACTGCCCCTAGACAAACTCTCATTCACACACACACACACACACACACACAAAAGAAAGAAATCTACTCAAGACCTTTTGTGCAGGGCAGGAATGGCAAATTCGGATTATACAAAGCGAGGTTTCCAGGAGCCAGAGTCACACGAGGCAGGAGAACCTCCATGGAGGAGCAGTGTGAGCAGGTAAGAGAGCAAACCAGCACAGTGACAAGAGAAGAAACTTTTTTGGGTTGTTTAGAAAGATAGTAATGTTTTCAATAAAAATTTCAACCGGAAATTAAAATTTAAACAACGTAAGTGCCTCCGAGAATCGAGCAGCAGCAAGCAGTCCCTTAATGGTGCTATGCACGGCCTTTATTTTTTAATGTGGAGAAGGAAAAGATTTGTCATTAAAGTTTAAAAATAATCAGAATCAAAATCCCTTTTGTTCCTGCGGGCTGGCAGAGGCAGGGCCGACTGTGTGTGCTGAGTGGGTGTCCAGGAAACAGGAGTCATTTGTGTGCGTGTGACAGGAGTTGAGTCCAAATCTAAATTTAAGCAAGTGTTGGCCTTCTTGGAACCCATAATTTTTGGATCAATTATCCTGGACTAAGTGTTTGAGTTTCTTGCTCTCTCTCTCTCTCTGCTGCATTTAATAATTATAACACTTCAGCCAATAATTTGCCAACCAACTGCGGTGGCCTAACTGTCTGGTTCGCTCATAATTTCTGGAACTTGATACAATCATGGCCTTTGAGCCAATTAGCGTAATATTTGGTGTGTTGGAAGTCTGGTCCCCACCCTTCCACCATCTCACCAGGGTAAGAAACAAATAGCCTGTGTGTCCATCCTGCAAGAGAAGTTGTGTGTTCTCAGATCTTACCCAGCCATTGTACCCATAGATTCTGTCTATCCCATTCCTTCCCATCTCTTGGGAAAGAAAGGCAGACTGGTGACCTGTTAGGAGAGTCAGATAGCCCAACCTTGCCTCTCAATCACCTGTGTGGCCTTGGCTTAGTGGCTTACCTTCTCTGAGTCTCAATTTTCTGTCTGTGAATAATATGAATTCTTGAGTTCAAATCCTGCCTCCACCACTTTCTTGCCGTGCTACATTGGGCAAATTATTTAACTTCTCTGGGCCTTAATTTCCTCACCTGCAAAATGGAAGTGATTTAATATTAATATCATATATAGTTTCTGAGGACTTAATGACTTAATATAAGTGAAACAAAACACATATGCACACAGAAACTCATACATTCCTAGAATTTAAACCCCATAAGGGCATGGCTTTATGTTTGTTTTATACCTTACTATATCCCTAGGATCTAGAATAATGTCAATAATTTTCCATGGATGAATGAATGAAGAATGAATAGAGAGGACCAATTTATTTTTATTTGTTCACTATTCACTCTCAGCTTATTTCCAAAACCAATTTGTCATGGTTCACAATAAAGTCAGATTAACCGGAAAGCAATTACAATGAAACTAGGACATCATAGCCCTGAACAAGGAAGCAAGCAGTGCACACAGGTGAGCTTTCCGTCCTTTCACTTGAGCTTCCTGGCCCCCAGACTCACCAAGCAGCCATGGAGAATCCTGCCAACTCTAATATTCCAGGGGTCTGAGCACTGGAATTAGAACCACCATTTCTAATTTTCAGTATGACCTTTGGCAACTCTCCTAACCTCTCCTAAGTCTCAGTCTTCCAATCTGTAAAATGTGGAGACTAGAACAAAGACCCATTTCTTGAATTCTTGCCTTTCTATTATCAACTGGACATGGGATCTAAAGATAAAAGAGATTTGATTTCTACCATCTAAGAGTTTAAGTCCTGCACACATACATATGCCTCTAATTCAAGCTAGAAAATGGTATGTAACTAAGAGTCTTAGCAAAGGCTAAAGGAATGGTAAAGAAAAACAAATGTGTCTGCTTAGGAGGATTTGAAGATAGCCTTATAGAAAGTCTACAGATTGCAATGGTTCATGAAGAATATTAACAGATATTCACACAAAAAAAGAATTCCTAACAAATTGGAAGAAGATGGGAAAAGGTAGGGGATATAATAGTCTAGTTTACCCGATAAAGCAAATGTGCTGGGGAGACCTGAGGGGTGGCAGATGTGTGTGCTGCTAACTCCCTGCCCTCACCTATGGCAGACCTCACTAATCAATCACAGAGCTTCATCCTGCTTAGTCAAGATGTGGCCTGAGGATCCTTCTCAACACTGTTCCAGGCAGCCACTCCCAAGTGCTCACAGTTGGTCCATAGAATGAGATGTCTTTGCTCTCTTGATTTAAGGTATATATAAACCGCTAGTGAAAAGGAAGACTGTACCTACATGTAGAGGGCCTTTAATGTCAGGATCAAGAATATGAATAATCAAAACATTCACTTGTTCCTCCACATCCAGCTGCTCCTTCCATCGGTATGATAACCACAGAGCTTGTGGGCAACACACATTATCATAATATATATACACTGAGCCTGGAGGAGCAGAATCCATCCCTGCCAAGGCTTTCCGCCATCCTCTGGGACATAATCCACCTCCCAGGCCGCACAGTGCCTGGCTTGTGCTGAAACAAGGCATGCACTGTAACAGTGTTCTCACATCATGCTGCGCGAAGGAAAACAGCGCTGGGGACCTGTGCCAAAGTTTTCAAAGGGGCTGCCCTGAAACGTAAATGTGGCCTCTGCACATTCTTAAAGCAACGCTAGTTATCATCTCGGTGGTACCAGGGTCGGCACAATTATCCTATTACTATCCAATGGCTGCCCCTGATGAATGCGGCCCTATGATGGTCCCATTTAACCTTACTCCAGGAAAAGGAAAATCTACCGAAAGGAACGTGAAACAGAATTCCATGAGCTCATGTCTAGCGGGGAAAGAAAAAGGCATCTGAGGCCTGATGGGAAGTGAATCATATTGTTTCTAGGCTCCAAATGTAACCCTACTCTCCTGGCCTCCTCCAGGGGACCTCCATTCTCAGCCCCAGCCTGTGGGGGACATTCTAGCAGCAGGAAGTCCAGGCCATGGAGTGGCTGAGACCTCAGCTCCAGGCCCCTGTGTCCTTGCATGAGTTACTTTTTATATCAGCATTTTTTAAATACTCCACCTCATTACAAAAGTTTCCAGGCGGCTCACCTAAACACTTTTAACATACTAGAAGAAATGACAGTAAAACAAAAGATGCACAAGTATTAAGAAAAACAGATGAGGGGACTATAAAAGGGAGGATTACACACAAAGGAAACTTGAATGAGGCAAGCCATTTCATCTTCTGAGCCTCAGTCTTTACATCATAAAATTAGAAGAATACAGTAAGGCCTTAATGGTGTCTGTAGGTTCTGCAACTTTAAGTGAAATGATGTATAATGAGATCAATTTTACCATTTCATAACAGAATGACATTGAATGAAATGATGTTATACAAGGACCTGCTATATTTTATTTATAACATTGCCATGAGAACAAACAAATACTTCATAAAAGGAGAAAAATGGGTCATGAAGGGAAGATGACTGAACAGGTTGTCAGGATACTCAGGTCTAGTCTAGCTCTGCATCTGTATTGGGTGTTCCCTGAGGCCTCTCCCAGCTTAAAGAGTCTCTAACTCTATGAAGGGGGGACTCTAAGGGGGTAGAGGCTTGGGAAAGGCAGAAGTATGCAGTATCTTACTTCAACTCATTACTAAAGTATTATTATTGTGTCTTTGGAATAATTTTTCTTATGACTATAATGGGGCAATCGTTGCGTTTGCAAATATCATATGAGTTTCTCTGCTGTGCCTGGTCCAGGGGAGAAACTTCCATGCAGCTGTCCTAGTCCCTGCTCAGGCCAGACCATCAGGAGAGGTGGGAAGGACTGGCCCAGATAACGCTGATGCAAAAAACAACAACAACAACAAACTTCTTAATCCTAAAAATTTGGAGGAGGTGGTACAGGGTAGAGCACAAGATGGAGTCTGTCTTTGAGATAAAGGAAGTTTCTCTGGAAAAAGAAATTGAACCTGGCCCTGAGAATATCTCTACATGTGGAGAAACAAGGGAGGATGTCTCAGGTGGAAGGGATCAGGTAGGTGGTCATACAATACCGGAAAGCACATGGGGCCTGTGAGAAGAATGGACATTACTGGGTTTTTATGGGTCTACCATCAACTTCTCTCTTTAAGTGACAGTACCTAAATTTACCTTTGAGGAGTTCCTACTCTCCCACTCTCGGTCCACTTGATTTGAATAAGAGTGACCCCACCTCACCTATCTCTAGTGGGGACATATGGTCTAGCTCAGCCAATTAGGGTATTGGTTTAAGACCGGGCATGTGACTCAAGTAGATCCAATGAGATTCACACTGAAACTTCTGCTGGATCTACTACAAAAGAGCTCTTCCCCTCTCCTGGACCTGGGTGGAATGTTAGCTGGGAGCTGTTGGTGGATGTCTTACCATGAAATGAATAACCCGAGAAGGAAGTTAGTACACATAAAAGTGGTGCTGAGAAATAAAACATGGCAAATCCTCAACATTATTTGAGCACCTAGATTCAGCCATGCCTGAAAGCAATACCTCCTGGCATTTTCCAGTTTTTTAAGTAGAAACCTTTTATTCTTAAGCCAGTTCGATTTGAATTTCTATCACTAGCATCTCCAAGAAACCAATATAATATGAGGGCCTGGGTTCAGATGAGCTGTCGATGTTAGGCATGGCTGATGAACTGCCACTGTAACCATTAAGTTATCTGGGTGGGCCCTGAAGGTAATCACAGGAGAGGAAAACGAGGGGGATTTGACTACAGAAGGGGAGAAGGCAGTGTAGTGTGAGGATGGAGGCTGAGATTGGAGCTATGAGGCCATAAGCCATGGAATGCCATCAGCCACCAGAAGCCAAAAGAAGCAAAAAAACAAAAACAAAACAAAACCAAAAAAAACACACACACACAACAAAAACAGGCTCTTCCCTGGATTCTTCAGAAAGAACTAGCCCTGCCAACACCTTGACCTTAACCCCAGTGAAACTGATTTTGGACTTAAGACCTCCAGAACATGTAATAGAATTTGAGTTATTTTAAGCCACCAAGTTTGTGACAATTTGTTACAAGCAGCACTGGGAAATGAACACAGTGACATTCACACACCCTCTTTCTTCTGGCACACCCTTTGCCTTCCTTAAAACCCACTTACTCTTTGGCTTTTAGCTTCAATTCCACCTCCTCAAGGCAGCCTCCCTTGACACCTCAGCCTCAGATTCCCCCATCGTATCCTCCCACCACACCCCCCCCAAGACTTCATAATACTTTCTGCACCTGTACTTGTTAGTGATTGCTGCTCATGTGACCAATCCAAGGGACAGGGTCCAGTATGTGTCTGTCTTGTTCCTCACTGTATCCCAAGGGTCTGGCTCAGGTCCTAGTGTTATAAGTTCTCAAAAAATACATGGTGGAGCAAAAGTAGTTTTACAGTTGTGAGTACATTAAAAACAGATTTTATTCATGTATTATTATGTAGCAATTATTGTATTATTTTCCATATGAACAACTGTAAACCTACTTTTGCCCAGCCCTGTATTTGTTGGAATGAATGAATGAATGAATGAATGAATATATAAAGTTGCTCCCAGGACTACTGGATGCTTTCAAAAGATCATAAATGTAAAGAACGCGGTGGAAGGCCTGGCCTATAATAAGTTTCCAGTAAGCAGAGCTCCATGTGAGATCGGGGCCTTATCTGTGTGTCTTTTGAATGAAATCCCAGTTACTAAAGTTCTGAACTTAGGTAAGACCCAGGAGGAGTGCTCTGTGGTGTCTCTTTTTCCCTAGCACTCTAAACACTTTTCCTCTTTACTGCAAATTCTGTTACCCAGGTGTGATGGCCACACCTAGTATCTGAGAAAGGAAAGGATCAGGGCAGTCCTGGAATACAGAGAACCACTGGGGACTTCAGCTTCTGCTTTAAGACCACAGCAGGCCCTTTGGGCCAGTCAGCTAGGCAGTTGGAATGGCTACTTCCAGCCGTTTCTCAGCCTTGGAGTGTGTGTGAGCCTGCAGCTGGGCCAGGCCCAGATGAATTCTCATCATTTCCCAGGGATCCTTCGGCTTGAGTTCAGTTCTCGCGCCAAGGCTCTGACAGCTTTATTAGCACCTATAATTCAATGTAAGCATCGGTGTGTTGGGAAACACTTTGAGGCTATCTTTTAAAGTCAACTTAATTCCCTCTCAAATGCCTCTTTGTTTGCCAAAGTGCCAGCCAGAAGACTTCCAGGTAGGCAGGAGATGAGCTCCAGACAGAGGATCAGCGGGACGTGTCTGCCGGGCGCCCAAGTCACTTTGCTGGTAGCTGATGTCATTTCCAGTTAGTGGACTCCTGGCAGAGGTGCCTGCAGATGCTCAGATGACATCACTGGGGACCAGCCTGTCACCAGCGGAGATAACAAATGGAGACCAGCCTCGAGTTCCTGCTGCCCCAGGAAGTCACAATTCATTTCTTGGCTTTGCTGAGGACTCAGAGAGTAGACACCCTGTGCTCCCACCCTGGCCAAGACTCAGCGAGCCAGTACACACCCTCCTGCTGTCTGCTTTTCTTAAACAAAACACAGCGGGACGTGCTGCGCTCACCCAACAGGGTTCTTGGCGACTCTGATATAGACACTGGACAAGCTCTATTGGTCATCCACTCAGCACCATTTGCCCTTCTTTCTGAGCTAGTAGAACCCAATTTTGCTCACATATGCACCCTTCTCTAGGAGAGACTGGTCCATTCCCATCCTCACCAGGTAGATCCTCAAGGGTCTAAGCCATTCATTCATTTATTCATTCTTTCAAAAAACATTATTGAGCATCCATTTGGTGTTGGACATTGTTCTAGGCACTGAGGATAAAGTCATAAAAAATCAAAGTCTTTGCCATCAGGAAACTTTAATTCTAGTTGGGGTGATAGGAAATAAACACACAAATATGTATTATGAAATAAATATACAACGTCAGGGCAATCAGTGATAAGTGTTATAAAGAAAAATAAAGCCAGGTGGAAAGGGATGATTAAAAAAAAAGAGAGAGAGAAATAAGCTTTCTGTTTTAGATAAGGTGCAGAGGGGAGGAGGGTTTGGAATGTGCTATTTGAGCAAAGACATTAACCAAGAGAGGGTGCCAGCCTTGTGAATCTTTGGGAGTAAAACATTCCAGTCAGAGGGAACAGCAGGTGCAAAGGCCCCAGGGCTGGGTTAAACATGCATGTTGAGGACTGGCCGGAAAGCCAATGTGGCTGGAGTGTTGTGAGAAGGAGAAGGGCTTTGGATTTTGTTTTACATACAATTGACATCATTGGGGGCTCTTCCCTAAGGGTCAGAATTGATCTGATATTGCCAACTCAAGCAGGGCAAAAGGAGAAGCAGGTGACCAGTAAGCACAGTGAACTAGGGTGGCAGCCAGGAGTGGGTGATAACTGGGGGTATTTAGGCACTATTTTGAAAGCAGAGGCAAAAGGATTAGGTGGGGAGAGTTAGAGAGAAGAATGAAGGCCAGCTCCAAATCACCGGTTGACACAACTGAGTAAATAAGGGTGCCCTTGACTGAGATCAAGAGCCCAGAGAAGGAGCACCTCTGACTGGGAAGATCTAGTGCTTGGATGCGTATGTGCTCAGTTTGAGATGCCTACTGGCCCTCCAAGTGAAGGTGTTAATTAGGCAGCAGCGGGATACAGGGAGGGGAGGAGAGATCAGGAGAGATCAGTTCTACTTCCCTGACCAGTGCTTGGTTTCAGCATGAAATGCAATTTTAGCCAATGAGACATGGCTGATGGCAGCCTCTGGGCCAGTTGTGCTCATTTCTAATGAGGGAATGAATATTGGTGAGTTAGTTGGTTGAGTTAATGAGTGAATAAATAAATTTCTAGTCTTCCATCCATCACTGATAGTCACTGAAATTCTTTAGGTTCACAGGAATTGGAGCTAGGAGACCTGAGTTTTATCCCCCCAACTCCCCCCCCCCTTTTTTTTTTACTAATTAATTGTAACCCTGGACAAATGAAGACCCCCCCCCCTCTGAGTCTCAGTTTCCCCATCTGCACAATGAATAATTTAGGCTAGCTAGTCTGTACAGGTCCAACTGACCCTGCCACTCTATAAGCTGTAAGAATACTGGCTTTGTAACCAGAAATGTTGACTTTCTCCTACTCGACGTGTGACCTCTGGCACTTCAGAGCTCCTCTTCGTTACAGTGTCCTCATCTCTGAAATGATGATTTATGGTCCCTTCCAACATTACTTTCCATTAAGTCACAGTACAGTTGCCTGGTTACTTGTGTTGATGGAAATAGTGGAAAACCTAGGAAAACACTGTTTATGAGGAAACCAACTCCTTGGTGCAAACATTCACATACACACAATCTGGAGGGAGACCAAACTTTTCCTTTCAGAGCAGCTGTGCCCTGGCTCCCTTTGGATACTGAGTTTGGTCAGGTGGACACTGAGTTCTTCTTAAGGTCAATAGGATTGTCTTTGGGGCTCTTGGCCTCACTTGGCACCTCATCCCCAGGAGCTAAGAGCTACTCTAAGAATCCCAAAGCCAAACACTGCTGAGTCGGTCACTCCTATGGTTCTATTGCAGGGCTTGGAGATGAGACAAAGGTATTAAGACACTAGACCCCTGGCCCAGGCCTGGCACACAGTGAGTGTGCAAACTGTCTTATACTTTGGATGCTCCCATAGGTGCCAACTAACTAAAGTGAGCCATTATGGGAGAATACAGGGCAGCTTAAGATCTCAGATTTTTAAGGTTCTCAGAGATAAGGGTTCATTCATTTACAAGGTCTAACATTAATGGTTCTTTTTTAAATAACAAAACAAAAGACCTACTAGAAACCCTCTCTTAGCATCGTTAAGCTCATCTAGCCTAACTAAATTTTTTTTGGTCTGCAATGTATGTCAATTCCATGTTGTTAGTGTTATCTAATCAGTACTCTATGTGAAGGTGAATTAATAGGAAATGGACAAATACATATATTATGACTTAATCGGTGATTTTTGTTTGAAGACTTGATCTTTCAAGACTCAAGGGGAGGGGTTACTAAAAGAGGTCTTCAGCATCAGAAAGGTTGGGACCCAGCAAGTTAACATGTTGAATGATTTGACATGGGATTGCTGGTGGCTATATCCCTCCCTATGATGTCTGGGCCCTAAGAACCGGTGAGCTGTGGCGGAGTATCCCCAAAGCACAGATCCAAGGGAGACTGGGGAAGAGACATTCTGCTAACAGTGACTAATGTCATTTCCAGTGAACTGGCTCTTGGCAGATAAACTGCAGATGTTGAAATGACCTCATTAGAGACCAGGATGTCAACAACAAGACAGATACAGAGCCCTGCTTAAGATTCCTGCACATCCCACAGCTTTGGAATCCCTTAACTCATTTCCCGAGCCTTCGAGAGGGTGGGGATTTCAGGCCAAGGTATACGGCATCATAAAGAGCTTTAGGGAAAATGAAGCTTATTTTAGTTAAGTAGGCTGGCTTTGCTGCAGTAACGAAGAGCCCCCAAAATTCTCTCTCACACCCCACTCCTTTGTGGGTTGTCTTCCTCCTTTGCCACATCAGATAGGCTACAGGCAATATGGAAAGAGTACGTATGGCCTCCAGTCATGTCCAGGCTTACACTTAACCAGCCTTTAACACCAAAGAAAAGAAAGAGTTTGCATCTCTCAGTCACCCTATATAAAATCCTGATGAAGGGCTTTGGGCCATGGTGGGTCAGGTGCTCACTTATTACTATGGTCAGGGGCATAGGATGCTATGTGAGGCCAGGTCTGAATTCATACATCTACCTCCCCAACTAGACCGTGAGCTTGGAAATGAGTCTCGCTGTGCTTTCTGTCTGAGCCTCAGCTTGGGGTCCCCCTGTTAGGAACAGGCAGTAAACATTGGTTAAGTCGAATATATTAGCAAGCCCTCAGGTTTTTTTCGGGCAGGCCCACTCAGCACACACCAGGAAGAAGAGAACTAGACAAAGGGAACACTGACAACAGGGGTGATTCATAAACTAACTGGCCAACGGATCAAAACGTTTTACGTTCCACAGCAGCAGCAATTCGGAGAGAGCCCTGGAGATCATTCATCTAATAAACTCCTTCCACAGCTAATAATTAAAAAATTGTTGCATGTGGTTTACAAAGCATTTTTACATCCTTTATTTCACTTTAATATAATTCAATAAGTAATAATGAGAACCTATCGGGTGCCAGGCACTGTGTTCAATGGTGGGCTATGTCCTCACAGAACTCTTAGGGTAGCACTAAAAAGAGATATGAAGTAACTGGAAAGAGAATAGTAGCTGATGTACTTATACAAAGTGTTTGCCATGTGTCAGGCAGTAGGCTAAGGGCCAAACACTCATTAACTCAATAGCCTTACAATAGTTCTTTGAGATAGATACTAGTTGTAGCCTTGGAAGTTGGGTGACTTATCCAGAGTCACCTGCCAGCAAGACACAGAGCTAGGATTCAATCCCACATAGTTTGGCTCCCGAGTCTGTGTTCTCAGCCATATAGTTCTATACCACCAGCCACCAACAGTGTTATGAGAGTTAAAATGGAGATGAGGGGTCAGAAAGGTTCTAGCACTTAACCCAGACAGGAGGTCAGAAAAGGCCTGAGGCCAGTGGCAGACACTGACTGGCCTCAAATTCAGGCCGGGCCAGTCTGCCTGACTGGTCCAAGGACACACTGGCCCAGGCCTGCCAGTCTATAGAGCCCAGTGTCTTTCCTCCAGTCTCACCACAAAGTCCGGAGCAGTGGCTGCTGTAAGCCGTGCTCACAAGTCTCCAGGGACCTCAGTATATACCTCCCCTTCGCCTTCTCCCAATTGTCTTAGCATCAGGAGCCAACAGGATGAAGGGTGTGCATTTTATAAAGTACTTAGAAACACACTGTCTTTCTGGTAATTGCATTAAGGGAATGTGTGTGTGTGTTTGCTTAACTTGGAAATTAAAACAGAATGACCCTGTCTTGAAAATTATGAATTAATAATCACAAGATATTTGCTTATGTTTATATGCAGAAGTGAAGGATATTCATATGAACACATGCAAAATAAGGGAGAGGGGTTTTGCATACTGGCAAGGGATTAAGGGCCTTCAAAGAGGTGGGTTACTAATTCAGCCATAATGATTAACAGTTAAAAATCTACTCTTGCTGTCCCCCATGTCTGAGGGAGAATAGAAGCATTTCTCTTCCTGAAATAAAAAGCCGCATCTTTCTTTCCAGGGAATGCATTAAACTGAGGGGTTTCCACAGACCTGGCAGAGAGCCAGGGTGTTTTGGAGTCCAGGTCCCCTGCCCCACCCGCGCACCTCTGCTTGCAGGGGAGGGGGAGGGAAGTGTTCAGGCTGAGCCTTGCCCGGGAGAGAGGGGCCTGACTTCACCTGGGAGCAGGAACAGTGTGGGTGGGTAAGGCGACAAGATCAGGGCAACAAAGCCACACTAATGACAGTTGACTGTTAACCTTGATTGAGTGCTTACTATAGCTGAACACTAATCTACATGCTTCACATCTGTCAGCCGTTTAATTAGGTTCATGTAATTATTATGTTCATATAATTATTAGCCTCACTTTGCAAGTAAGGAAACTGAGACAGGGGTTCATCTGCTCAAGACCTTATTTCTAGAAGGTAGAGAAGCCAGGGTCACCCTGAGGTCCCTATCCTGTTGGTTTGGGTTTTGAGACCTTCTCAAGGTCCCCAGAGAGCCCTGCTTCTATGAGCTCTGCTGGTCCTAGACTCGATGCTCTCTGGTCATTTTTGTTTATAGCTTCCTCCTCACAAACTATCAGCTTCATATTGGCCCCAGAGCTTTCTTTCCTGGGGAACTGGAGTTGGGGGGCTTGGAAGAGAGAAAAAAGAAGAAGGGAGGGGGAGAAGGAGAAGGAAGAAGGAGAGAGGGGGGAGAGAGAGAGGGAGAGAGAGAGAGAGAGAGAGAGAGAGAGAGAGAGAGAGAGAGAAAGAGAAGCAAGCTAATTACTTTTGAAGAAGTCAGACAGTATTATAACCAGCCTCTCACCCAAGTGATGAAAAAGTTATTGTTGGGGCATCTTGGCTCCAGAAAGGAAGAGAGAGATTTTCCTGAATCATTTCTCATTTTTATTTAAGCTTCACACTTTTCCTGGGGCCTCTGGGCAGCCTTCCAGACCCCATCCCCAGGACTGACTGAGTTCCAGAGGTAAGTGATCTGTCCCTCGCAGGCCGGGCAGGGGGGTGAGGCCTGGACAGCGGGCCTTGGCTCGGCCCCCTGACACTGTGCATGCTAATGCAATGTGAAGTAGCGCGTCTAAATAGCCTGTCCAACTTTTTTGATGTTCTTGAGCCCACAGATGGGATTCATTTCCACACTGTTCGCAAAACGTAAACGATACAAGGACATTAAAGAGCATTAAACTACTTGATGACATTTTGGTCACATTAATGAAAAGTGGCATTTTTTAAACTACCAGAAAGAAAGAAAGAGAAAGAGGGTGGGGGCGAGAGGGGAGGGATGAAGAGGGAGACAAAGCAAGGCAGGGGAAGGAAGAACAGGAGTGTGATTTAGTCCATCTAAAGTGTAGAAGAAACGATGGCAGTTGGGACTTCACTAAGCAGGACATAAGAGGCAGACATCTTTGGGGACTGGACAGATCTGCAGAGCATTCCAACACTTACATCGTGAGTGATACGTACATACCAACACATGAATGTTCCCTCCCATGCCGACTAGTTCACAAACCTTTGGGACACAAGAGAGACAGGAGGAATGTCAGAGTCACCTTCTCCAGGCAGCCTTCCCTGAGTGCTTCTCAGGATAGATTAGGTGTCTCTTCTCTGGACTTTCAGAGACCCTAAGCTTACCCCTATCCTAGCCAATATCATTGTTATTTAACCATGTATTGGCTTGCCAGAACCTCCCTAGACTGCAGGCTCCTGTCTATATAAAAGGCTAATATGCAAAGTGTCCCCTCAGGAGTTTGACCAGGAGACCGAGAGTTAGATCGCGCACTATGATGTGCACTGACCACCAGGGGGCGGCACGGAATGAAGGAAGGCTCTGGCCAGCAGCCAGAAGGCCCCAATCAGCCCTGATCTCCGGCCAGGCCTAGGGACCCTACCCATGCATGAATTTTGTGTACTGATCCTCTGGTACAGCAGTTCTCAACCTGTGGGTCGCAACCCCTTTGGGGGTCGAATGACCCTTTCACAGGGGTTGCCTAAGACCATTGGAAAACACATATTGAATATATAATTACATATTGTTTTGTGATGAATCACTAATGCTTTAATTATGTTCAATTTGTAACAATGAAAATGCATCCTGCATATCAGATATTTACATTATGATTCATAACAGTAGCAAAATTACAGTTATGAAGCAACAAAAATAATTGTATGGTTGGGGGTCACCACAACATGAGAAACTGTATTAAAGGGTCATGGCATTAGGAAGGTTGAGAACCACTGCTCTAGTAGGAAATAAAATAAGATCTAGGAGCATAGGTTTGACAAGACCAATTTGGTATGGCTCAAATCCCAGCTAGCCCATGTATTGGTTTTATGACTAGAGCAAGTGAATTAACCTCCCTGGGGCTCAGCTATGCCATCTGTAAAATGGGGTAAGAAGAAAATCTAGCTCATAGAGTTGTAGTGATGTCTAAATGAGGTAATGCATGGAAAATACATAGCAGTGTGCCTAGTCCATACACGCAAGACATTATAAATGAACACCAGCCTCCTGCCCAGGCCCCCGAGTTCTTGGCACATAAAAGGCATTCAATAAATACCTTAAAGAAATGAATCTATAGACTCAGAAAAATATTCAGTTATCAAGGGGACTAAGGACTTGGACATGGATGGAACCACAGAAAGTGAAAATGGGTGGCAGAAACATTGTATAACTTATCAAGACCTGGGCACCTTGTTTTAAAATAAACTTAAAAAATTGGTACGGTGGTATTTCTTGGGAGTGCCTGGGGAGATGTCCTGCTCAGTCCTTCAACCAACCTTGGCTGGTGAATGGGGGTGAGCAGCCCCCTCCCCATAGCCTGTGCCCCCCTCTCATCACCCACTGCCTTGGCAGGGCTTTCTCCTTCCAGCCCTGGTGGTTACATTAATTGCTAATGACAATGGCAACCTTCACTCTGTGTGGTTTCCTGCCCAGATTTTGGATCCTTTACAAGGCTCCCTTTTCTTTTTTTCCCAGATAGGAAATGCAACCCGAGACGTGCGAAGAAAAAACAGTGTGCTTATTGTCACAGCCTCCACTCCTCGCTGGGCTCCCAGGCCTGGTGTGTGTGCTCTGGGGTGTCCGCCCGCCACAGGGAAGAATAAACCCAGACTCAAATCATAGGAAATTCATCAAATGTGCTTCTCAGAGCTCTGTCTTTCAAGGTCTGTTTCCCTGCCATATGATCTCTATAAACCAAATCACTGTTAGCCAGGGCACGGGACCAGAGGCGCCGGAGGCTCACGGATAATGAATGCCAAATGCATGTGACAATAGAGCGATCAGGGAGCTGAATGGAAATTTCTGAGTCGTGCTTCCATATATGTATGTAGACATACACACACGTGTGTGCACATGCGCGCGCACATGCACACATCGACCACACAGTACATCTGAACAGAGTCCAATCGTGATCCGTGGTGCCAGAACCACTAACTCACCTCTCTCTCCATAACTGTTAAGTTATCAAGACAAAGAAGGAGAAAATGAAAGAGGGGGAAAAAGTCAGATCCCAGTGTAGCTGGGGACACTTGCCATGGGAGAATCACAGATTTGACTTAGAAGCCCAGAATGCCTTTTGCTCAAGGACTAGCACAGGACCCAACACACAGGAGACTTAAAATGAAAAATGAAAAACAGGGACTCATGCCTGGGCATCCAAGGTAAATGGGAAAAACTGCCCTCCATGGGGTGAATTCTTGTGTGATCTTTCCCTGTGATGGTTTTGACACCTCCTGGGTCTGACCAACCCTTTCACTGGGTCACCGGTCACCAGCAGGACCAGGTAAAAGGAGAGAACATGGGACAGAAACTGGCAGGCCACCAGCTAAAGGCAAAAAGGTAATTAATGTTATGGCCTTTTAGATTCTAGAAAATACTGCACTTAAAACTGCAAGTCAACTAAGAGGCTGTCAGCAACCGATAAATGCTTCCATATTCACAGGCATCAGCAATCTTCCCCTCACAAAAAAAGTAATAATACATACATATTAATGGATCACATTTTGTCCTTTGGGGAGCATAATTTTTAAAAGGGCCAAGGCAGCAATAATAGTTCCTTTAAAAATTCTAAATGCTGTAATTGTTTTCTCTGAATTATGATGCTAGGATTTAATTAGCGATGAATGTTCGGTATGGGGGTTGGATAGCTTTGATGAATTTGGCCAAACAGAAAAGTAGTCTTGCCCTCATTGCTGCCTCCCTGTCCCCTAGCCCTTCCCCTTCCTAGGACCCTGAAATGTGTGCATGCATGAGAACATAGAAATGTTCTTTTCTGCAGTTTGACCATAGTTAAGAAGGAGATTGCTTTAACCACAGTTCAACAAGGAGCATGAAACATGGTCAGTGAGGTCAGGCAATTCAGCACAAGTCTGAGGTTTTCTAGTTATAAGGAGAAAAAAATTATAGTAAGATGCAAAGAAATTTCTTTGGGCTAATGTTCTTATCAATAGAAAGAAGTGGCCCAGACCTTGGGCCTGAGCTCTTGGGCTTAAGGGACTCGTGGGCAGTAGGGCTAAAGGTGTAGAGGGGTGGGGGTGGGAAGGGCTTCCTTCAGTTATTCAATGACTAACCACTAAGCGAAGCCTCGTGGGCCCAGACTCTGATCTGGGCACTGTGCACAGAGCCCTGGCATCGATGCACTTGCCTGGGATAAACACAATTGCTTTGTTCGTCTCCAAACTACTTCTTTGTAAAAGCAGCTGGAGGGAAGCCCAGACCAGCGGCCATCCACACAGGCGGAATCAAGGAATCAACATGGCCAACCCAGCAGGGCCCCTGGGGGCTGTGCCCACTCTTCTCATCCACCTTTGGACTTTTCATTTGAGACCTGGAGGCAGCTCCTGGGTTCCCAGTATCTTCTATTAACATGCAAATGCCCCTGGGAAAGGTCACACCTTGAGACCCCACCAGCTAACCTCTTGCTCACCAGTTACTTCTTAGCAAGGATTAGCAGAAATAGAACACCACGGAGAAGGCTTGGGGGTGGGGAGAAGGTTAGGGCTTGTGGGGAAGGGAGGTAAAAGATCTCTTACTACTGCCAACATTTTCCCAGAGAGTCGATCTGCTTTCATTCACCACAACAAATCGATATACTTATTTCAATAAAGGTTGGTCTTTTAAAACTATAAAACTACATGAAGTTCCATTGGCATACCTTTCAGCCCTTCCTTGGTTCTGTCTAGGGACCACCTGCCCAAATTGTAAAAACGCTGCTTCCTGAAATGTCAGGCCACGGTGATCAATGGAATTCTTTTCCACCCCCCTGGCTGTCACCCAATCTTGTTTCTCCCTATCATCTCCCTCCTCCTCTCTTCCATCATTCTTGCCTCCTATCTCCTCTTAGCATAAGAGGCTTCCTCTCCCTCACCTTCCACTGCTGTAGGCTTCTCTAAATTACTGTTGAGGTCCATTAGTCCAGCTGCTACAGGGCTTTCATCATTCTTCTCAATAAAGTCTTTAAAATGCTATTCTGGTGAGAGTTGTTAAGAGCATAGGACACTGAATCAGCCAGAAAGACTTGGGTTCAAATCTTGATCCTACCACTTCTAGATACTGGAGGCAGGTGATTTATATCCTCTGATCCAGTGGTGGCCAACCTTTCGGACCTCATGGACCACCAGTGGTCTGCGGAATCACGAGTTTCCTCATCATTTATCTTTTGAGAGGAATAAACATATATAATATATGGCATTATGCTAGGTACTGTGTGTGTGTGTGTGTGTGTGTGTGTGTGTGTGTGTGTGTGTAGGCACACAGTTATGCGCTCAATAAATATTTCCAATTGTTTTTGTTATATAGCTTATAGCTTACAATAAGCTATCTTCTGGGTAATATGGGATTCCAAAATTATGTTCAAGCATATTTTTTAAAATATTTTGTTTATTGATTTCAGAGAGGAAGGGAGAGGGAGAGAGAGATAGAAACATCAGTGATGAGAGAGAATCATTGATTGGCTGCCTCCTGCACACCCCACTGGGGATCAAGCCTGCAACTTGAATATGTGCCCTGACAGAGAATAGAACTGTGACTAAATATCAGATATATTTAGTTTTTAGGTGACAAGTTTGCCAGGCATTTTTATGCTTAATTAGAGAAACAGGGTTGTACCTATACAACAAATACAATTATAGTTTATACATATTTGTAACTTTTTTCCACTTATTCACAGATTAAGAACACATTTTGATGTCAAAAATATATGTCAATATCATTTTTATTAATCACTTTTAAATGTTCTTTGAATGGATAGATATTATCTTTCATCAAACCTCCAGACAGTTTCAGTTTCTTAAATTGTTATGAATAATGTTGCAATGATCACCTTTTACACAAATGTATTTGCATGCCTATCCAGTCATTCTCTTAAGATAAATTTCTCAAAGGGGAATTGGTGGGTCAAATGTTTAAGATCTTTGATGTATTTGCCACATTGTGTTTCATCATTTGTAAATTTATACTTGCATTAAGAATTTATGAAAGTGGCCTGACACCTTTTTATGTTGCTATGTTCACCATGTTATCTTACTGATTTTATGAGTTCTTTACATATTAAGGTTATGAACCTTTTGTCTTTCATATATTTTATGGCATATTTGTCATACAGAAATATTTAATTTTGATATAGTAAAATTTATAATTTTTTATGGTTCCTGCAATATTTAGGAAAGCCTTCTCTATTCATAATCCCAACTTTTCTTTTAACTATTTTGTGTCTTTGGTTTTTATATTTTACTTTTTAAGCTATCCAGAATTTAATGTGGCATATGGTAGGAGGAAAGAATTCAAATTAATATGTTTCTAGGTTCTAACTTTTGCCTAACCATCCACATATGAAATATTACTTCTATTATATACTTACTAATAGTATTGAAGAGCCTCCTGTTACTTTCCACTGATCTATTTGTCTATTTTTGTTCAAGAACCATACTGTTTTAATTACTACTGCTCTGTAGTATATTTAATGTCTACCAGTGCTAATCTCTTCTCATCATTTTCATTTTTCAAATAGTTTTTTTGTAGTCTTTACTGGTTTTCTTTCTTTCAGCAGTGTATGGGATGGAGGATAACTTTTAAAAGTATGGTAGTAATAAGCATGCTAAGATATTCCGTGTTTCTGAAAAATCAGTCTCACCACTTCATAGCCACCCCCTGTTTTCCCACTTCCATGCTTGATTTCCATACTGAATGGTGTTTTTCTGGCACTTAGAGTCAGGCATGCCCAGTCTGTCACTAGAACTATTATATCCTGTTTGGCAGGTTTTGTTCAATCTGCCCACATGAAAAGTCGAGATAGCATAGCGGTTGAGAGCACAGATCTAGTTGTGTGACCTGGGCAAGCTATTTAACCTCTTTGAGCCTCCATGTTCGCATTTGCAACAGGAGGGTGACAACACACTACCTCATAACATATAAACTATATATGGAAGGCACATAGAAGAGCACCTGGCACCGAGTAAATGGTGAACATTAACTAGTATTGTCATATCTCAAGGATCTTGCCATTCTAGGGATTTGCTGATTTGTCTTAGCCTGGAAGCAGGAGATTGAATGGGAGACATTAAAGTGGGAAACATGAGTTAGCTAAAACAACATTTTTATAAGCCTTTGCAAATGTTTATAGGGATGAGTATTTGTCATTAAGTTGTTCTTCATGGTGTCTAGGGCGCTGGCATATAAAGCAAGATGGCCCGGCTATAGAGGGGGGCCACGTGGTGTCAGAGGACAGCTTGCCACACGAGGACCCTGAACAAGCCGGTCATCTAAACTCAAGGTGGATGCTACTTAGGGCCCTCGCCTTGGCTTTCATCAGTGCTGTCATCTCAGAGCACAGATGCACCTCTGCACTCAGCTCTCCCACCTCTGCCCTGAGCAGAGCTCTCTGCTGTCAGTCCAGACTGAGCCAAGGATGAGCCTGAGCTCTGGAGTCCCATGGCCCTGGGTTAAAAGTCTGGTTCTGCTGCAAACCATTTCAATACAGGGGTGGGCAAAAGTAGGTTTACAGTTGTATTATTTATTTATAAATAAATAATACAATAATTAATGAATGATAATGCAAGAATAAAGTCTGTATGTCGCATACTCACACAGTAAACCTACTTTGCTCCACCCCTGTATTAGAACTGGAGTTATCTTCAGCTGAAAAGAAATGGGCAAGTTATGCCTTCCCTGCCAGGTTACCATGGGGATTAGGTGAGACTAATGCACATAAAAGCATTTTATAGAGTGCCAGGCATAGAATAGGTGCTCAATAAATGTTATTGCATCAATAAGGAATGTTTGATTCAAAGTCGCACAAAGCCCAACTTACATTGGCCTAAACAAAAAAAAGGAAAATTATTGGTTTATATAACTGGAGATGCAAGACAAAGCTTGTCTTCAGGAGCAGTTTGATTTAGTGGCCTAACCATGTCATCAAGAATTTGTTTGTTTGTTTCCTCTCTCTTCACCTGCCCTTCATAGAATCAGCTTCACCCTGAGACTGTCTGCCCCTCATGGTCCCAACAATGACTGTGAGTATGCAGAGAGGACAGTAGAGGGCCACACCCAGAAATTTCTCCAGATGAGCTTTCCTAGGAAACCACAGCCAATTCCTCTTCTTGTAGATCAATAGCCAGAAGGGGTCACTCCTTAACCAATAACCATGGTTAGAAGATAAGATTGTGCACATTAGCTTGGGTTTGGACCACAGGCATAGGTTCACGTTCTTACCAATGCAAGAACTGTGTAAGGGCAGGAACATGGAAACCAGGCTCCAAATCAGAGTAATTCCAAGGGAAGGGGGAATGGACTTGGGGAAATGACCCCTCATTTTCCAGTCCCCAGCAGAACATAGATGATGGATGAACAAGTCTCCTTAGAAATGCGAGGCCTCAAACTTCTGAGTAGGCTGTGTCACTAGGGAGAGGCAGGCTCAAGCCGCCATGTAGGAACTAAAAGCATTCTTCCTAAACAATAATAAACAGCAATAATAACAATGTGCATAAAAAGTTATGTTAAAAATAGCCTTTTTGAAGGAATGAAAGTGTCCCTGTCCCAAACCACTTGAGAAGTAGTTGTTTGGACGTGTGTTGAAGGTCAGGGTCTAATCATAAGCACAATTCGTGTTTTTCTTTTCACCTTTTCTCTTCAGGCTGTTCCCTTTCTCTCTGCTTCTTTCCCTGCACCCCTTTCTGCCGCTGTTTATATTTTATTAGCCTCAAATACCTGGGAAGAAATCTGGAAGGGCTGAGACAGTGAGCTCAAGGCCTGAGTGAGCCCACACTCATTCTCAGCCCGTTTTCCACTGCCAACTGAGTCTTGGGTCCTGAAAGGTTCAATGGCCAAGCCCAAGTGGGCCCTTCACACCTGCAGGTTGCTAAGCAACAGATCCTCCAAGTTTGGAAATCTTTATCCACACCGGATATATTATCCTGGCAAATTGGACTTTCAGATCTGGCAGCAATGGAAAGAGTAAATTTTTTTAAAAATAGAGACAATTTAGATGATTTCAAAGACATCTGGTCTCTTTTTCCAGCGATGTATGACTCCTCTCTTTCACTGAGCACATTGGCTCCAAACACTCCACATGTACAAAAGCGCAAGATCCCTGAAGAAAAAAGAGTTTCAGTCGCAAAAGCCAACTCACAGGAAGTGCCACCAGTAAGAAAGGCCTAGAACCAACTTGGGTGGCTGAACCAAGGCACAAATTCTTTCTTCTTCTCTCCGTTTGATCCTTCCTTTAACCTGGTTGCCTCAAAACATTCTCTCTCCCTCTCTGCTACTAATTCTCTTCCTGTCATATCTTGCCTCTTCCCTGTCCCTCTCTCTTCCTTTTTTTTCCCCCTCATTCCCACCACTGTCTCTGCAAACTTCCATTCAGGCTTCTCCTTTTCTATCGCTCCATTCCCCAACACAAGGACAAGATTCAACAGAATGACTTATGTCCAGAATTCTTTTTATACATGATGTTTAATTGATTTTTAGAGGGAGAGGGAGAGAGAGAAACATCAATGCAAGAGCAAAGCATAGATTGGTGACTCCTGCATGCTCCATACTGGGGATTGAACCCACAAGCCAGGTATGTGCCCTGATGGGAATCGAACCCAAAACCTTTCAGTTCATGGATGATACCCAGCCAACACCGGCCATGCATATGTCCAGGATTCATGCTCTTCTTGCCTGCCACAGGGGTGGAGCAGAGTTGGCCATTCCTCTTTTCTTCCTAAATCACAGTTGGGGTAATCTCAGGGCTAAAGCTCCCTCTCCTACATCCTTCTTTAAAAAGATTTCAAGACAAATCCAAACACCAAATACTTTCTCCACCTGCTTGTTAATGTCTAGAATTCTTCCAATAGAGAACATTACATTCCACAATTAAAGACCAAGTTCCAAACATAAATAATAAACAACTCACATCTGGGTGGCTTATAACTGTTTTACAAACACATCCAGCTGTTTTCAACCAATTCCCTCATTTGACCCCCCCCCCCCCACAGTAATCTGGAGATGAAAGCATTAGTATACCTTCATCTCCACTTCAAACTGAGGAAGCCGAGGTTCAGAGATAGTCAGTACCTTTTCAATGGTTTCTTTCGCCCAATTCTGTCTGACTCTGACATCCATGTTCTTCCCCACCTCACCTCACTTCTTGGGGAAGGAGCCATTAATGACTTGCTTTTATGGGAAACCTTTTCCTCATTTCTTCACCTAAAATCCCTCCCCACCGCCACCCCATTCCCCTCTCTCTGAGATCCCTGACTTGAAATTATTGCAGTTGAAACCAATGGGGTATGCTGCCCCCAGATGGCAGAGGATACTCTGGTTTCATGGTGAGCCCCAGGTTTTTACCTGCCATAGCAATGGTGTCAAGTGTTTCTCTATATTTATTACTTTATAAGCAAAATTATAGTTCACTAAAAAAATAGATAAGCATAGGAGTATCCACATCTATGGAGATGATACAGAGATGTCCTCAGAGGAATATACAGGTCACCTGTGTGCCTATTAAAATTCTCATTGACTATGAACAAGCACAACTCAGTCTAATTCTGGCCACAAAGTCACTGTTGACCCAAACAGTCTAGAGTTACATCCCTCTCACCCTGGCCACTCAATTCCCCAAACACTAGCCCAACAAGAGAAGCCGGAATGACTCTCAGACTTTGGAGTGCATCAGAATTCCCAAGGGTGCTTGTTAATGCACCATTTCCAGGACTCAATTCCTGACTCAGTAGATGTGGAATGGAGCCTGAAAATTTGCATTTTGAACAAATTCCCAGGTGATGCTGATGCCACTGGTCTGGGGACCACCGTCAGAAAAGCACTGGACTGAAAGGTTCCCCTTTTCTCACCTCTCACAACCCAGCCCCAAGGAAGAGGCAGGCTGAGCTCTATGCCTCCCAACCACAGTCTGGGTCCTAGTGTGATGCTTAACCAACAGCCTTAAACACTGTGGCTGGCCCCAAATGAACTCCAAGTCACTTTTAAAACCTATTTCTGCTGCTCAGTGCCAACTTCTGATCAAACATTCTCTGATATCAATGACTATGAGAAATTTGTATAATATTAGTTATAATGATAGAAAAAGTTAGCATTTGTTAAAACTGACACCACTGGGGTAATTACCTCATGGAATCCCCACAATGATTCTATGAGAAAGATACCATTATTATCCCCCTTTTACAGATGGGAAGACAGAAGGTTAAGATTAGTACAAAACCAGTAAGCTGGGGAGGCTGAATTAATTACCCATGTGTCTATTTCCAGAACAGAAGATGTTTCAGCCACTATTGGTACTGATTCTAAGTTTTACGTTTAAATATTAAAAGTTGGGCCCTAGCTGATTTGGCTCAGTGGAAAGAGCATTGGCTTGGGGACTGAAGTTGTCCTGGGTTCGATTCTAGTCAAGGGCATGTACCTCAGTTGCAGGCTCGTTCCCCAGGCCTGGTGGGGGCATGTGCAAAGGCAAACATCTCTCTCACATTAATGTTTCTCTCTGTATGTGTGTGTCTCTCTCTCCCTTCCTCTCTCTAAAAATCAATGGAAAAAATATCCTTAGATGAGGATTAACAACAACAAAATAATAATAAATAAATACTAAAAGTTGGATTTCTAGTTCCCTCAAGTCAGTTTCTTTGGGCTCCTATAGCTTCTAGACCTGGCATTTCCCCACTGCTCTATTTCCAAACCTACCAGCCCCATGTAGTGCCCTGTTTAAATCATACTCAGTCCACAACACCGGATGCAGGGAAACAGTTAGAAATGGAGGCCCTATGGCTCTCAGGGTCTTAGGCAACAAAACATAGATTCAAATGTGTTCCCCAGACGGTACTTTCTAAGGCAGGAAAATGGAATCAGACACTTTATAATGAGTTTCTACAAATGTTATTTTGGTGAGTTGAAATAGCATCATAAAAATTCCTCTTTTATTTATGAAAGAACTGTGCAAACATATCATGAAAGAAGAAAAAAAGAAAGTGATATAGGGGAGGGAGGGTGGGAGGAAGGGAGGAAGGAAGAAAGGAAGGAAAGAAGGAAGAAGGGAGAGAGAAACAAACAACAAAAAAAACCAACCTAGGAGATAACGTGCAAAGGAATACAAGGACATTTTTCAGCTATTTCATGCTACAGAGCATTTTACTAAGAATATAAATTCAAAAAACAGGTGGGCCGAAAAACAAGATGATGAGATTAAAAACAAAAAAAAGGGGGATTGAGGTTCTAAGGAAACAAATTGAGGACCCAAACCACGTCGTTATAGAACTAATACAAAAGTTAGAGCAAAGAACAGGTAGATTCCACTGAACATAAATTATTTATATAGATAAAATTTTGAGGTAATCATGGTAAATGTAGATTAAAACAAAGATATTAGAAACAAATATAGAGAAACTAATAGATTTTTAAGGCCTGTTAAATAAAAAGTAAGAAGCATCCAAACCCAAAGGTAAATTTTTAAAAGTTATTTAAATAAATTAAAGAACTGAATATGCAAATTGAAAGACATACCATGTTCCAGGGAACTTTAATACAGACAGATCAAGATAGAACTATTCTAGTTTTAAAGAATGACAGGTCAAACATTTAGTCAGAATTAGCAATTCCTTATGAGGGGTTAAAAGCAAGCTGGCCTCAGTGTCCCCTGCAGCAGCATTTAATCCAAAAGACAGTGTTCACAACAGTTTCACAACAGAGAAATTATATTATCCATGCACCCCAGGATATTATAGCCACACAAGAATGTTGTTAAATGTAAAGAGCAATAGATCTCTAACCTAAGAGGCCTAGAAATACAGCACCCATGAGTCCTTTTTGAACAAAACTATGTAACAATGACAGTCGGCCAATGAGGAAAGAAAAGAAAAAAAGGACGTAAGAATTGAAACACCAAGAAAGAGAACTAGTGATAGGCAATAACTCTATTTAATATGTATGCTAACATTAAACAGTGTCTCCCTGAAGCCTACCCTCACTGCCTTACTTACTAGGGCAATATGTGCCCCCACCTACTTCCGTGCTTTCAATTTCCTTTCCTCTGCTTTGCTTTTTGCTTTTATTCTATCGCGCGTGATGTTTTCTAATATACCATGTGTTTTAGTCTTGTTGTTGATTATCTATACTCCGCCTCACCCCATAGGAGGAAATTAAGGAGTTGCATGACATATGGGAACTATTCTAATTACAGAGCAGTCAGTGGGAGCCGCAAGTCTGAACAATGTACAAATGATCCTGTAATTAACAAAATTCAGATTGTGTGGTAAGGGGAGCTGGAAGAGATGGGAGAGTGCGAATGTCCTTACTTTCCACAACCCAAACACAATCGATACTAGAACGGAAGCATGGAGTTTAAAAAGAAATGATGGCTGCCACCTCGTGATGTTTGTGATGATCACTTTGATTAGCCTTCAGAGGAGTTTTCATGAAATACTGTCCAGCAGTATAGAAGCATGTATTCAATAACCTGGACTTTTACTCCACCATCTTTTCTTCTGCTGAATTCCAGCAAAGTTAAAGGTAATAATTAATATTTAAAAGTGGAATTTAGAGTTATGACCTCACTTGTATTAAGTGTTTTTAGATAGCTACTTTCTTAGGTATATGAATACAAAGGTAAACAGATAGTGTTTATTTATGATCAATAAGGGTAATTTCTAAGTAGTAGCATTTGGGGTTATCTTACTACTTTTATCCTTAAACTTTTCTCTATTATAGTAATTATTTATAATGAGCATGTATCTTTTTTTTCAAATAAAATTGAATGGTTGCCCTTGTTTTTAAAAAGAAAGGAACATTGAAAGCATATACATCATGGTATACTATACATGGTATAGGTACAGTTACAGGTACAGGTACAGTTATAGGTATAGGTATAGGTATAGGTATAGGTATAGGTATAGGTATAGATATCAGCACCCATAGTGGAAATACTAGAATGTGAGCCCTAATCTTCGGTTACCTCATGTTTCTTTCTGTCTACCAGAACTCCTTCTCAGACTTCCCAGAAGGAAGAAAGAAACTAGCACTGACTTTAGAACAATCTAGTTGCTTTTCCATAAAGTTTTGGTTAAGCCTGTGGGGCAGGAATAATATCACTATTTTTATGACAAATTTGAGGCTTTTGGTTTGAGGTTTGCCTTGTTTTGTACAGAGAGATGATAGTAATAATAACAGTAATAATAATAATAATAATAATAATAACTGTATATTGAGTGCTTACCATGAGCCCAGATTTATGCTTGGTATATCTATCAAAAAGCTTTTTAATCCCTACAAAAGCCTATGATGCCAGAAATTTGTTTAGATTCTTTATTGTTTAAAGTATTACATGTAGTACTACATATGTCTTCTTTTTCCCCCATTGACCTCTCCCCAGCCACCCCTCCCCCCAGCACATGCCCTTACCCACCTAGTGTCTGTGTTCATTGGTTATGCTTATATGCATGCATACAAGTCCTTTGGTTGATCTCTTGCCCCTGAGCCCCACCACCATCCCCAGCCTTCCCTCTAAAGTTTGACGATCTATTTGATGCCTCTCCGTCTCTGTCTCTATTTTGTTCATCAGTTTATGTTGTTCATTACATTCCTCAAATGAGTGAGATCATGTGATATTTATCTTTCTCTGACTGGCTTATTTAGCTTAGCATAATGCTCCAGTTCCATCCATGCTGTTGCAAATGGTAAGAGTTCTTTCTTTTTTACAGCAGCATAGTATTCCACTGTGTAGATGTACCACAGTTTTTTGTT
The DNA here is from genome assembly GCF_000327345.1 of Myotis davidii. NCBI lineage: Eukaryota > Metazoa > Chordata > Mammalia > Chiroptera > Vespertilionidae > Myotis > Myotis davidii. The sequence continues at coordinate 273,815 of NW_006287953.1, read as the reverse complement.
TTACTCATCTGTTAATGGGCATTTAGGCTATTTCCAAATCTTAGCTATTGTAAATTGTGCTGCTATGAACATAGGGGTGTGTATATCCTTTCTGATTGGTGTGAATTTTTCTTCATTACTGGGTCAAATGGAAGTTCCATTTTTAATTTTTTGCAGAAATGCCATACTATTTTCCACAGTGGGTGCACCAGTCTGCATTTCCACCAGCAGTGCAAGAAGATTCCTTTTTTTCCACCTCCTCGCCAGCACTTGTTGTTTGTTGATTGTACCTCATTGTCATTTTGATTTGCATCTTTCAGATGATTAATGGCTTTGAGCATGTTTTCATATGTCTCTTGGCCTTCTGTATGTCCACTTTCAAAAAGAGTCTATTTAGCTCCTTTGCCCTTTTTTTGATTAGATTGTTTATCTCCCTTTTGTTAAGATATGTGAGTTCCCTATAAATTTTGGAGATTAGGCCTTTATGGGATATAACATTGGCAAATATGTCCTCTTATGCAGTAGGCTTTCTTGTTTAGTTGATAGTTTGTTTGTTGTTGTTTTTTGCTGTGCAGAAGCTTTTTATTTTGATGTAGTCCCATTTGTTTATTTTTCTCCTTAAATTCCATTACCTTAGGGGCTATATTGGTAAAGATATTGCTATGACATATGACAAACCTACAGCCAACATCATACTCAATGGGGACAAAACTAAAACCATTTCCCCTAAGAACAGGAGCAAGACAGGGATGCCCACTCTCACCACTCCTGTTCCACATAGTACTGGAAGTGTTAGCCATAGTGATCAGACAAGAAGAAGAAATAAAAGTCATCCAAATTGGAAAATAAGAAGTAAAATTGTCATTATTGACAGATGACATAATATTAGAAAACCCTAAAGACTCAACCAAAAAACTACTAAATTTAATAAATGAATTGGGCAATGTAGCAGGATTCAAAATTAAAACCCAAAAAATTATGGTTTTTTATACCAATAATGAACTCACAGAAAGAGAAACAAACAAATAAACAAACAAGAAAAAACAATCTCATTTACCATTGCACCAAGAAAATTAAGATACCTAGGAATAAACTTACCTAAGGAGGTAAAAGATCTCTACTTGGAAAACTACAGGACTTGAAAAAAGAGATAGATATTTTAGATCAAAGAGACACTCAAAACGGCCTAGTACTGGCACAAGAACAGAGATATAAACCAATGGTTCAGAACAGAGAACCCAGAAATCGACCCAAGTAATTATGCTCAATTAATATTTGACAAAGGAGGCAAGAGTATACAATGGAGTCAAGACAGTCTCTCCAATAAATGGTGCTGGGATGGATACATGCAAAACAATGAAACTAGACCACCAACTTACACCATACACAAAAATAAACTCAAAATGGATAAAGGACTTAACGTAAAATGGGAAACCATAAAAATCTTAGAAGAATCCATAGGCAGCAAAATATCAGATGCCAGCAATTTTTATTCTTAGTTTAAAAAGTGGTTCAGAGAGATGAATTGTATGGCCAAATGTCACACAGAAGCTAGAAAGTGGCAGCACCAGACCTGAACTCAGGTCTGTCCCACACCCAAGCCCATGCCACGTCCTCTACATTGTGCTCTCTTTGGGCTGGAAGAAGAGTGAGCTGTGCTGGTCACCTTCAGGGCCACACCTGTCCACAAATCCACCTAGTTCTCAGTTTCAAGTCAGCCGCTGGGTGCCACCAGCAGGTCCAATGGAAAGTTTGGCTTCACAGGGGACTCTGCTGTGGCCACAGTCATGAATCCCCATTCTCCCTCTTGGGCATCCCTGCTGAGCTGAATAGGCAAAAGGGCAGCTCTGAGGATTTCCAGAGATGACTCCAGGAACACCTGGGAGCGCAGGTCCCATCTCAGCAGGTATTCCTTGGTGGTTCTGATACAATAAACACTCAGCCAAGGAAGAGACTTGACAATGGTCAGTGTGGTGGAGGCAATGGCTCTGTTAACTGAGTGTCTGGAGACTTGGATTCGACCATTTCTTTGTGGCCTGACCCTGGGGAAGTCACCTGATGTCTCGGAGCCTCATTTTCCCCCATCAGAAAAATGGAAGGGTTTGGACAATCACCAAAGTTCTCAGCTTAATACTTCTGTGATTTAGCCAGAGGGTAAGGTCCCCTCTCTGGCAGAGTCCGAGTGGTTGGGGACGTTTTACTTTCTTTTACGGTAAAATGATGACCAGGGAGCCAAGCCTTCAGGGAGCAGGCTGGCTGGAGGGGACAGGAGAGACAGGCCCCCTCTCCAGGGGAGAGAGCAGGGATTGGGGAAAGCCACAGACACTAAAATTTTAGAATAGCTAGGGTCATACACCCTACATTAGCAACATTACATACAACTAGAGAGCAAATCATTGGCTTTACTTGGGAGAGGAATTTCTCTCCAAATACTATTACTGGAACAATTTACTATATTTTCTCTGAAAAATAATCCTCCCAGTGACCTCCTCCCAGTGACCACTCCCATTCAGTGACTGGCTACCTAGTGTTGATTTTCACCCAAAAGGTAAAAACGGGATTCAATTACCACTTGCTGACTGCCAGCTGTGTGCCGGGAGCTGTGTTGCGCCCTTAAGCCCTCATAAGATTTAAAGCAATGTGTTAACACTAATCTGGCAGCTTTATACGTATTAATTTATTTCAATCTTGTACCAATGCAGATGCTATCAAAAAAAGGGAAATTGATATTTTATCACGTACTCCCATTTTACAGATGAGAACATTGAGTACAGAGATGATAAGTAACATGCCCAAGGTCACACAGCTGGCATGTAGCATAGCCAGGCCGATTTCTGTGTGTGTGCTTTTCACCATATCTGCCTCTCACTGTTTACCATTATAAGTATAGGTTTCCAGGTTCTCCCTCCTTCAAAGATCATCCTTAATACTAATATATATAGGGGGAATCATTCTCCCTCCCACCCTTCCCCATCCCCAGGTGGAAAAGGAACCTGTGCCCTTTGCTTCATTCTGGCTTTTACCCTGGGGATGGGGTTGTTTGCCTGAAGTGTGAACTGGCAGAAATGTGACCTCTATTGGTCCATCCCTTTGTAATAAGAGAAGGTGATGGTGGCTTCACTGGTCAAGGCCATTGAATCCATCCCATTGTCAGGTGAGGGCATCGCTATCCTCCATGCAGCTCAGTGAAGGTCTATCAGGCAGACCCAACTTTCCCCTCAGGCAGCTACCATCTAGACTAACATGCAGATTAGGATTTTCGTTCTCATGCCAGATGCCTCACTGCTGATGCTGCACCCTGACCCTGTGTCCATCTCAGAATCCAGAGTGGGGAGGAGACAATGCATTAGCTCCAAAAAGCACAAACAACTCCAGCTAGGGACTTCCAGCCCTGTTCCCGGGCACCTTCAAAAAAGTAGTCCTTCTATCAGATTCCCAGGCCCAAGTATTCCTGCATGGTTTTGGGGCCACTGTCCACTCCCCAGGGTACCCCAGCTGTTCCTTCACTCCACCTCCTGCTGCCACAGCAACATTCTCCCCAGAGCTCTAAGTGTAGACCATGGCTCTGACTTAATTTTTTAATGCGTAGTAAGACCAGGAAGGACTAAACATTGAGCAGAATGTTGGTGAGGATATGAGAATAATTAGAAAACATAAGAAAAGAAAAAAACAACAACCTTTAACTGAACACTGGGCATTATGACTCCTGAAGCTCACCACACATGCCCTCCTGGGGGAGCCCCATTAACCCTCCCTTCCTTAACCCCACACCCCACTCACCTGCCATGAGCGCCCTTTGGCCTTGTGGTTCTATCTGAATACACCTCTCAGAAAATTTTTGGACTCAATGAAGAGGGAAAAGAAATTCCCCACCTCCAGTCTCCTTATTGGTCCTGCCATCCTTGTTCATCTTCTGGGGGCTGCTCCACCTGAGCACCTCCACTTTTTCCCAGACCAGGAAGAGGCAGAAACAAGCAAACAAACAAATGAAGCAAACCCGTTCCCCCACGGCAGCCAGGTCCCATGTTGGCCCCAGGCCAGCAAATCATCCACATTTGGAGACCGGAGCTGGGTGTCCTCTTTACATGGCCTAATGCCATCATGATCTAAAGGGGAGAGTGAAAGAGATCTTACGATGTCCTCTAACCCTGTTCCTTCCTTGTGTATTTTACATAGGTTAGCATCCTTACACCTGCATCCTAATTTTTCTGAAACTTATACATCTAATTAACAACTGTGATGGCCTGGCACTGGCCAATCAGAGCTGATACTTCTCTCTTCTTGCTGATTCGTCGGGGAGGTGCAGGTCTGAGAGGAGGTAAAGTGTCAGGCGGGGGATGGATAGGAAGGGGTAAGGCACACATGACAGTGACTATTTACTAACCAGTATGGAAATATTTCAGTCTTTTAACCACAGTTCACCAGAAGGGATAGCCTTGCAGATGTTATAGACCAAAAAGCGTCTAATTACTCATCTGATCTCACCATTATTTGTTGAGGTTTTCACTGATCCCAAGCAAAGGTGCCCTTCAGGCCTGTAGGATATTTGGCATTTCCAACCTGTTTGTATTTTACCTTGAGAAGATAATGTCAGAGACCGACTGGGAGCAGATCTGAAAGTTCGCCAAGTCTCCTCCATTTCTGTTTGCCTATCAGACTTCTTTCTAATCTGAGGCCGGTCTAGCTTCAGGTCTCTGTAACCTCATCTGATGTATAACCCACAGCAACATTCAGGGCCCAGGTGGAGAGTTACGGCTACAGTCTGCTCTCTTTGCCTGGGAGGAAGAACTAATTCTCAAGACAACTCTCTGATAGCACTATTTCTATTGATGGTATTGGTGTGCTTTTAAAAATTCACTCTTTTCAGTTATTTTTTAATTAAACAGATAATGTATGTGCACATCTTTAGTGTAAAAGTTAAGACTATACGGATGAAGGGAAGCCCCCCTTGGGCCATCCTTCCTCCTTCCAACTCCCCTGAGAGGTCACCACTATCATCACGTGGGTCAGTGTCCTTCCACACTCTCAGTGTGCTATTGACGCTCATAATGTGCATACAGAAAAACAATGGTTTGGTTTTGTTGAGTGCTTCTGTTTTGTTTTTACACGGCATTACACGAAGTATTTTGCAATTTCTTATCTTTACTTAAAAATATGCTTTGAATACCTTTACATCCATTATAAGTCCTCACTTAACATCATCGATAGGTTTTTGGAACTGCAGCAAAATGACATATAACAAAACCAATTTTACCATAGGCTAATTGATATGAACAAGAGTTAAGTTCTATGGCCTCTCATCAATGTTATAACAAAATGACTTTGAACAAAATTATGTTATTTGAGGAACTACTGTACCTCATTCTTTTTATCTCTGGTTTAAATCTCATAGATTATATGTCTCATAGTTCCTTAATGAACCTTATAGATGGGCATGCCTTTGGTTTCCAGTTTTTACTGTCACAGGCACTATCCCAATAAGCTTTTTATACACGAGTCTTGGGCACCTGTATTTTTCTGTGGTAGGACTTCCTTGGAAGTTCCCTTACTGAGTAAGAAGTTGTGTGCATCTTTATATTCAATATTAATTTTCTCTTCTACCAATAGTGGATAACAATACCTGCTTCCAAAAACTCTTGCCAAAACTAGATTTGATTTTCATAATATTTTTATTTATGGAGATTTCTCCTTCATTTGCATTTTTGTTTTCCTGGTTCTTAGTGAAGCTGAGCATCTTTTCATAAGTTTATAGGTCGTTTCTCTGCCAAGGATTACCCATGTATATCTGTAGTAGGTCCCCAAAGGTCCTCATCCCTTGGTATCCATGCCCTTATGCAATCCCTTCCTTTAAGGACCTGGTGAAATCCTAATGAGTAGAAAATGTCAAAGATAAGAATTTGTCACTTCCAGTGTTATGTTTGGGAAGACTGTGACTTCCACCTTGTTGGTATTATTTCTCTCCTTCTGGCTCTCCAATCTGATGAAGCAAGTGCCATTTATTGAACTATCCTGTGGAGAAGCCCACAGAGTAGGGAACTGAGCAAGGCTCCCAGCCAACAGCCAGGAGGGCCTGAGGCTCTCAGTCAGCAGCCTTCCAGGGACAGAACCCTGTCCACAATCACATTAGTGACCTTGGAGCGGAGCTTCCCCAGTTGAGCCTCAGATGATTGCAGCCCCAGCCAACCCCTTCATAGCAGCTTGTGGGAGACCTCAAGCTAGAAGATCCAACTAAGTCATGACTGGGCAACTTATGTAGCAATAGAGAACGCGTACATGTCCTTTGCCCATTTTCCTATTTTTTTTTATTTGTAGCATACTATACAACACAGTACAGCATCCTTTCTGTATTATATGTGATGTAAATATTTTCTACTAATCTTTTGCTTATCATTAACTTTATGTTTTGTCTTTTATTATATGGAACTTTAAATTGTTGATGTCAAGTGCATCCATCTCTTCTATGGCTTTTAAATTTCAAATTTCATTTAAAAAGCTCTTTGCTCCCTCAGAGTTGTAAACATGGAATTATCTGTTTGCTTCTTTCTCCTGACCCGCACAGTATGTTCCATGAGGGCAGGGTCTCTGAATCTTGCTCATCTCTGGATTCCCAGCGCAAGCACGCAGGAAGTTGGCATCCAGGAATGCTTGAATGCACGCAGGCAGACAGACTTTGCAAGCCTGCATTCCTTGCTCTCAGTAAATTCTCCCTGGTGTCTAATCTTCATTCCTGGGCCGCAGTGTGTGCATATCTCCCCTTGCTCTTTGCTGAGACAGAGAACAGATACCCTGCTGGCCCCTTTTGCCTTTTTCTCCCATCACCCCCCCCCAAGGGCACTAATGCATCCACTCCTCTGTAACTACAAATCTTGGCACTTAATATTGCTGGTATGCCAAAGATCTCACACTCTACAGCAAAAAAAAAAAAAGAATAAAATAATCTGAAGATTTCACTTGAAGTTCTTGTAAAGATTCAGTGCCAAGGAATGTAAAAATTGACAGCACAAATTTATTCTGCAGAAGATGGGGGCCTGAGGAGAAGCTGTTTGTGCAACAAACGCAACCCCAGCGCTCACCCCCACCCCAGACTAAATGCACATGAAGTCAGAAGCTAATGGAAGTGTGCAGAGAATTCAAGGTGGGAAGAACCAGACCAGCAGTGGACTTTGAGCAGATAGCCCAAGAAAAGAAATTGAGATCTAGAGGAGTAAAAAAAAAAAAAAAAACACCAGGCACCTGGAATGGAATTTAATACAGAAAG
>NW_006287953.1:261267-266506 GCF_000327345.1 Myotis davidii | reverse complement strand
TCCATCCACTGAGCCAAACCAGTTAGGGCATGAGCATATACTGTGCATCCCAGAGAAGGAGAGAAAGTGAGTTGTCCATGGTTGGAAGTAGGAATGGGGGGGTGGGGTCAGAACCCGAGTTTTAATTCCTTGTCAAAGCTCTTTTCACCCAGCAGGGGTAGAGAAAGTCCAAGAAGGAGTCCTAGCTCCAAGCAGAGGGATAAATATCTCACTTCACATTTGCAGAAAGTATGGAGTGAGATATTCCTATTCCTGGGAAAGTTGGGGTGAGCTGGTGCTGGCATAATTTACTCTCTAAAGCATCCTGGGAGAAAGGTGTGTGTTTGTTTTTTTAAAAAAATCCTATATTTGGGAACTTCACTGAGTCTCTCTGGACCCTGAGTCCACTCTCCCCACAAGCAGAGGTTCGCTCTGGCCCAGGAGTGCCCAAGTCCAGGCCATTAGACCTGGCACATCAGGGTCAGGCATTGCCTTGAGGGGAAAGACAACCATATATCAGGCTGGGAGGAGAGAGACAACCACAGCTGATCAGCACCACTACCAACTTCTGAGATACTTTGTACAAGTTAGAAAAATACTTTCATTTAGGTACTTCACTATCTGCCACCTGCCAGAAAAGTATAATAAACGCACAAACCTACAGTGACTAGGATAGGAATGGCACGCCCCAGAGCTGTGCAATGCAGCCTGTGAGCCCCTTGTTTTCCCCAATCTACCTGTGCGGGTGTTGTTCCTGCCACCAGTGGAGCCAAAGCTATTCTAACCCCAGGATATCCTTCGTGTTGACTCTGGCCTTCAAGTTCTTCTCCATCCATGCACATGGGTGCTACTTTGTGAGCACACAGACTTCCCTCCTAGATTCTACAGGGCTCAGAGATCACCAATCAGAAAACATTGCAAGAAGCCAAGCCTTGCCCTCACCAGCCCCCAGCCCCTTGCCACAGCCTGAGAAAAAAAGAGAATTCCCCCTGAGCCTGGAGCAGGCCAGGGACTTCCTTGGCCATGGCAGACCAGGCCTTGGTGCCATTGACCTCCGCAGAAATGGAGAGGTCATCTAGAAGAGAAGTACAGCTCTGGGTTCTGTCAGGCAGACGGGACAGGCGGGCAGGAAGTTTGATTTCACAGGTTTTTGCAATAAGGAAATCCAGCTGAGACCTATTTCTTTGTTTTTGTAAGTATGTCCGACGCCGCAAGGATTCCTGGAACTGAAGCTGGAGAGAAGCAACCAGAACTTTCTCGTCTCCACATCCTGGCCAGCATTTGCTTGTTGATTTATTTTTTATTGTATTTTTTTATAATGTTGTTAATCCTCACCTAAGGATATCTTCCCTTTGGTTTTTAAGGAGAGTGGAAGAGAGAAGGAGAGACACAGAGAGAGAAACATTGATGTGAGAGAGACACAGCACAGGCCCCTGACCAGAGCTGGGATCCACCAGAGCCGGAGATGGAGCCTGCAACCGCAAGGTAAGTGCCTTCGACCAGAATTGAACTGGGAACCCTTCAGTCTGAGGGCCGACGCTCTACCCACTGAGCCAAACCTGCTGGGGTTATTTGTTGATTTATTGCTGATAGCCATTCTGACAGGTGTGAGGTGATATCTCATTTTGGTTTTGATTTGCATTTCCCTGATGATTAGTGATGTCGAACACTAGGGTTGATGGGATTGCAAATTGGCGCAGCCACTATGGAAAACAGTATGGAGGTCCCTCAAAAAATTAAAGATAGAACTATGACCCAGCAATTTCACTTCTGGGTATTTATTCAAAGAAATCCAAAACACGAATTCAAAAAGCTAAATGCACCCCTATGGTCATTGCGATTGCTGCATTATTTACAATAGCCAGGATATGGAACCCACCTAAATGTCCATCGATAGACACATAAAGAAAAGGTGGTACACATGTACAATGCAATATTTCTTAGCCACTAAAAGGAATGAAATATCATGATTTGGGACAACATGGATGGACCTAGAGGCTATTATGCTAAGTGAAATCAATCAGACAGAGAAAGACAAATACCATGATTTTACTTATATGTGGAATCTAAAAAACAAAAATAAGCAAACAAAACAGAAATCAACTCAGAGAGAACAAATTGATGGTGGCCAAATGGGAGGGGGTTGAAGGCTGTGTGAAAAGGGTGAAAGGGATTAAGAAGTACAAATTGCCAGTTAGAAAAATAGTCATGGAGATGTAAAGTACAAGGTAGGAAATATAATCAATAATATTGTAATAGCTACGTATGGTGCCAGGTGGGTGCTAATCGGGAAGATCACTTTGTAAATGTCTAATCACTATGTTGTACATCTGAAACTAAAATAATATTGTATATCAACTGTAATTTTAAAAAATAACTTTAAAAAAGAGTCCAGGGTTTGTTGAGCCCTTTAGACTATGTTTAGGAATTTGGATCTTGACCCAAGGACAATGGGGAGCCATCATCTGTCCCCTCCACCCAACTGTAAGCTCCAGGAGTGTGAGCACCATGTCTCTTTCAGTCACTGACACATAGCCAGCTCCTAGCACTGTGCCTGGCAAATGGCAGGAGCTAAGTAGAGATTTGTTGAACGGATTCTTTTATGCTGGAGGCGAAATGATCCTGTTTCTAACGGCTAGCTCTGGCTGAGGCATGGAGAATCCACTTGGAGAGATCAGAGTTGGAGGCAGTGAGACAGACTTCTTAGAAAACGGGTGCAACAATTCAGACGGAAGTGGAGGGGTTTGGTAAGGTTGGTGTCTGTGAGGACGGAGGGAAAGTAACATGATCCAGCCAGCAGTCATTTATTTATTCAACAGAGTGAGACATCCAAGCATCTGAACATCTGTGAGCCTCAGTTTCCCATCTGTAAACCGGGGATAATAATAGTATTTGGGAAAATTCAGTGAGATTTTAGCATAGTGCCTGGTATATGGTAAACATTTGAACACGTTAGTTTAATATCACTGCTGTTATTCCAAATACAAAGCTCTGGAAGGAACTTGGGATTAGCCACCAACTGGTCTCATCGTAGCTCAGCTTGGCCTAGGGCCGGTCACTCTCTTTCTCTGACCTCAGTACCCTGATCTCTAAACATAGGGTATGACTAACTGACCTAATCGGGCCCTTCCAGTGCTCACATTGTGTGAATGCTAGAGCTTTTCTCAGCCTGGACGGAGAGGCAAGCGTGGATTTACAGGAGAGGGGCAGACACTCTCAGCATGAAAATTTAGCACCTGCCACATTTTTGGTTTGGTGCCTCCGACATAGTACAGATGGGCCTCATGGAAGCAAATTGGAGGACAAAGACTGCTAACTGTATTATCTATTCAACGGTCCTTTATTAGCAGAACTATTAGTCGAGGGGTGGGAATCTACACAGTTCTGAAATATCTGTTTCCTTCTTGCAAGACAGGGAACAGGATTCAAGCTTTCAAACTGTTTATAAAGTAATCAGCATTAATTTGTTCTGTTCAGGTTTTAATTATACACTGCAGGCCGTTCTGACAGGACACCACCACCACCACCACCACCACGCCTGTCAGGAGATAATTTCCCACCAGGATGACCACGCACCTCATGAATTATACATGAAACTTTGTTTCCCTGTGACTGTTGCTAAAAGATGCTGTCAGCCTCCTGAAATCGCAAAAGATCTGCAATTGTTTTTCAATAAGTCTAATTAGCAGGAAGTAGGTGAGGAGGTGTTAAAGAATGACTTCCCAGGGATGTGAGATGCCGAAAGGGTCCTTCCTTGCTGGTAACTCCAGCGGGTCCCACACAGAGCCAGCCTGGCCTCCACAGTTGGAGTCAGGTCAGGGTACTTGCTTCTGCATAACCCACAGGCAGCAAGATTTACAAGAGCTCTCTCTCAGACGGGGTCCCAGCCAGCCAGCCAGAGACTCCAGACATAATTCTGTTATTCAAATGGGAGAAGAGTTTGATAGCTATGCTAATGACTTTTATCTGTGAAAACATAACTAATAGCTTGGTTTACATTTGCGTACATTTATGAGCATAATTTTAGCACATAATTTTATTGCACAATAAAACATAATGCAGCATTAGTCGGCTTCACACGCACAAAAAAAGGAATACCTTAGAGTGATCTGCACGTAAACCTTCATACCGCATTTATATGAGCGTATCATTTAAAATGTTGACCCGTTTGAATTAATGAAAGAGTTTCCCAGTTAACAATTAGCTGTATAAAGCCATTTCCTGTAGACATAATATTTGGGGGTGATGCTTATGATTCGCTGCATAATTCATTGAAGCACTGATTGTTAAAGATTGTTTTTCAACGCTGTTATTCTTAGGGTTAAATTGGTTAGAATGAAGGTGATCCTTCTTACATTGCATGCACAGGATTTCTCGGAGCCTCTGCAGTGTGGCTTCCATTTGAGGAGTGCAAAGAGACTGACTAGACCAAATGGACTCCCTTTGGGCTTGAGGAGGACAGGACTTGGCAATGGCATGGGGACACCCCTCTGCATAAGAGGTCTCCTGGAGTAGAGCCCAGAGATGGGGCTTAGGGAGCAGGGAAGGATGGGACACCTAGACTGGAAGCTGGGTTGTAAGCGACTAAAGTGAAATAAGAAGATAGCAGTTGCTGGGGCGCCGTGAAGGAGTGCATGACTTTGGCTGAAGGCAGGGTCAGAAAGAAGCCAGGAGTTTTGGCAATGCCCAAGACCAAACACAGCCAGTCCTTCCTAAGTTGCCCACAGGCAGCCCTGGCTGGACTGGGTGTATTGGGCAAGACTCTTTCTTGGAAAGGCAGAAAAACATGTCAAACTAGCTCAGGCAAAGATGGGATTTGTAGGATCACATGATGGGAAGGTCCAGGTGTGGTTTAGCATCAAACACAGGGGAATCCAAATCTCTTTCTCCTCTCTCTCCCTTAATGGTTTTCCGTTGTGCTGGCAGCATTCTCTACTAGGGCCTCTCCCAGAGGTAGGAAAGATGGCCCTCAAGGCTTACATGATACCCACCACCCCTGGTCACAAATGAGTCCCTGCAGGAGTCCATCCCGCCCACATAAGGTGCCAGGGGGATGAGGTGTTCTCTCTGTGGGGAGAATGCTGACACCCTTGATCAATCTCCTCAGAAACACAGGAAGGGAGGCAAAGGGGCCAGGGCCTTACTCCCCCTCACTCCCCACCCCCTGATGTGAGGGTGGAGAGTGCAGCGGAGGTGCCAGGCTGGAGAAGGTACTGCAGAGGAGAGTGCACTGTGTCCGGAAGGTGCTAGAGCACGTTCA
>NW_006287953.1:253212-261219 GCF_000327345.1 Myotis davidii | reverse complement strand
CACCCTGAGACTAAGAGAACTTAGGGATGATAACAGCCCGCACAGCAAACACCGGAAGCCTGCTTTCCCCCAACTTCAGATGGGGAAAAGGAGCAGTGCGTGAAGCTTTAGGCAAGAAGGCAGGTTTGGCTTAATATCTGTCCAATCCAAGGTCCCAAAGGCAGACAGAACCTAGCCAGGCTTCCCTGGGTTAGTGAGCTCCTTGAATAAACGCAAGCAGGTGGCAGGTCTGAGGTCCCCCTGCCAAGATGCTGTAGGGGTGAAACCAGAACAGGAAAAGAGAATGCTCTAGATGCGGTCTATGAGAAAAGCACAGGCAGGGGAGAGGCCTGCTAACTGTGTCCTAAGCACAGGTGTCTCCTGGTTGAAAAGGTGAGGCTGAGGTGCACATGCCTGAGCCCTCCACATATTGAAATCAAGTGGGCAAAGGAGAGGACTTGGAGAAGTGGGTGAGCAGGTAGGACACTGGGAGGAGAACAACTTTCTCAGCTAAACAGGAACATTGAAAGTAAGCAGAAAAGAGACAGGATAACAACCCCATTGTGACATTAATCATCTTCCCCAGGGGATCCTGGAGAGCGGGCTGGGAGAGAGCCGAGTCTGGCAGAAAGCAAGCTGGACCGGTGTATCAGTTTCCTATGCCACCACAACTAATTATCACAAACCATGTGGCTTCAAACAACAGGAATTTATTCTCACAGTTCTGGAGGTTAGAAGTGGAAAATCAAGGTGTTGGCAAGGCCATACTCGCTCTGGAGTCTCGAGGAGAGAATCCCCCTTGCGCCTCTGTCTTCTGGTTGTTGTCAGCTTTCCTTATGCCTACATGGCTCTGTCTCTGTCCCCTCTTCTCTGGTTGTCTCTTTCCTTTTTGGTCTCCTATAATGACACTTGTCATTGGATTTAGAGTCCACTGAGGTAACCCTGCATGATCTCTTTTTGATATTTTAACTTAATTCCATCTACCAAGACCCCTTTTCCAAATAAATTCCCACTCACAGGTTCTAGGGGGTGCGAATCTTTTGGAGGCCACCATTCAATCACTGAAATAGGCAACTGGCCAGACTTAAGAACATCACAAGAAGACGTCATGGGTGTGGCGGGAGGTGCTAGATGAGAAGAGGGAGCCTGACCTCAGGCAGAGCTAACCTGAGCTCCTGGCCTTTTCAGAAACTCAGAGCCTACAACACCTGTCCAGCATGGGAATGAGTCAAGGCGGCTTGTGTGCTTGAATGCCCTTAGGAAAAGTAAGAAAACGCTTGGGTTGCAAACAAATTTTGCAGACAGAAGTCACCCAGAAAATCCGAAGGTCTAGCTCCAGACTAGCCATGTAATGTTAGATATCTATAACCTCTTAATCAAATATGAAATCTCATATATCTTCTGGTAAACCTGTCTATTTATAGTTCATATTACCTAAGAGTGTTTATAAGTGATATATGTGCCATGATATTAATTACTTGGTAATTTCTCAATCCATGAGAAATCTTATGGAAAGGGGTGCCCACCTATACAATCAATAATCAATATGAACATGGACAGTCACATTCTCCAGATACTTGGGGGAGGGAGATCACCCTCAAACTTCCTTTTTTGTGGTAATTTGTTATGGCGATCATAAGAAATTAATGCGCCGGTCCAGTGTGCCTGAGGCGTATCTCCATCCATCCTGATAGTCAAGTTTCCTGTTGTATTACAGCCTACTTCGGGGGGCTAAATCAAACTTAAGGTTGTGCTCCCATCCTTGACATGGCCATTCCTATGGAGGCCACCATCATCACCATTTTCAATGAGCTCCATTCATCCAAGTGCCATGGAGCCACTGAAAGCAGCAAAGGGAGCCTAGACTTGGGCCATGCCACTGCTTTGTCAGACTGGCCCTCTGTGGTAGGTACTCTTGTACCCACTTTACAAAGTAGAAGATGGAGGCTCTGAGAGGTGAATTGACTCTACCTTCTCACAGCTAGTAAGTGGCAAAGCTGGGAGCTAAAACCAAGTTTTTCTTATTTCAGTCTCCTTTCTGTCTTAGATTTGCTTACAGCACCGGATCCATTAATAATTGCATGCTGGGCCTATGTCCTGGGACCCAAGTTGGTCTGCAGGTTCAGACTGTGTTGTCTCATGGGTCTGCTGTAGGCACATCTGTAAAGTGGTTGCTAAGAGAGGTTACTACAACAAATGTCACATAAAAGCAAGCCAGGAGAGGCAATGTAGTGAACTGCTCTTAGTACGTTGGCTGATTTCAAAAGATGAGAAACTTACAGTATTTTCCTTAGTATCTAAAGAGAAGGGAGCCTGTGGAATGTATAAAAAGAATCTTTCCTGGAAGTCCAGGGGGGACCCCTTTTCTTTCCATACTTGACTCTGCAGGATCTAGGGCCAGCCATGGTTTAAACATTCCTATCTTAATGGTATTCTAAAAGCTCCTTTGCCCTCATGGACCCCACAATCACAAAGCGGCCCCCAATCTTCCCACTGCATTTATTATTTAGGGAACTGCCATTTGGTCCCAAGTTATCCTGTCTTTACTTTTTCTTTTTTTCTTCCTTTTACAATTTCTTGTCTTTGGTCCTCTGTTCAGCCAGCTCATCTTTGTAATTAACCTTTTTTGTGTGTCTCTGGTGGGATGCAGACCAGCTTTTTAGAGGCCTCTAATGACACCCACTTTGGCTCCTACTGTGCCCCAGGAGATAATGGCCTTGAAAGCTTTCTCAGCAGCACACAGAGCCTCTGCTGCCCGGCCCTCTGGGCCCCAGCACTGGCCAAGGTTTTGTATTAATAGATACTCAGTTTAGAAAAATAGACAAAGAAAGATGACTTGGCCTGTTGTGTCTAAAAGACACAGCACCATATAAGTGTCTTCCTGTCCCTAAAGCCAAATGTTCCCTAAGCTCAAGAGCACTTCTCTTAGACCCCCTGGGGAGTTACAGTTCAACCTTGCTTAACCAGAGTATTCAGGAAAGGGCAAAGGGGCAGGCAGAGAGGATTATAAGTAATTGGAAAGTTCTAGCTTACTGGAAGTTAACAAAAAATGCTCTCTCCTCTCACCCCCCCATCCCACCGCCCCACCGCCCCAATCTACTAGTATATTTCAACCTATTTCTTGAAATGTTTTGTGAAATCACACATTTCCAGATTAGGGTTGGCTGATGAATATGACTATTGTTCCTATCTTAACTTCTTCAAGCAGGAGTTGATTATTCTTCTATATTCACGAGCACTGAGTTGGATTCCGTTAGCCCTAGCTCAAGTGATCTATTCTTTTGCATCTATTCTTATTCCTGTAAATCTAGAAAGAGAAAGAGCCATGTTTTATATTCATGTACCAAAAGCAGATGTTTGGGCTTCACTATTTTGGCTACAAAAATGTTTGATTCCACATGCTGTGTCGTCCACTTGCTATTGGCTCAGACAAGGGCACAGGGAGGACAAACTATAGGCAAAGGGATGGGAAGGAGAGAGGAGATTTGGACTAGTCATACAGCAGATCAGTCCAGGGCCAGAAAGCCATTCTGGAACCCCAAGAGTGATTGTTCACAACTTTCTCTAGGATTTGCTAGAATAATCATTATGAAGTCTTTTATCCCAGTCTTAATCAGTATTATCTGTAAAAAAAAAAAATTAACGTGAAACATAATGGACAATGAATAAAAATAGAAATAGTAGCATATGGATATATACAATTTGACACAGGAAAATTGAAGTTGACAGAAGTAATGGCTAGAAAAGAAAACTCATTGAAGCCTAATTTATAATCAATATAACTTGACAAGGATCACTTACCCATAAGTCAGATCTCTATTACAAAGTTTTCATGGAAAAAGAGCTAATAAAAATAAGCATTATTTTAGTAATCTACAATTATCACCAAAAAAAGAGATGGTTTAATTAATAGCTTAACTATAAAAAAATCAAGGATTTGAATTGGCCTAAGGCCTTTTGGGGCTGAAAATATTTTCACAGTAAAAATTAATCGGCGTTAGCATAATACTGATTTAAATATTTATATTTGAAATGCCTGGATCAAAATGGCAGATTTGAGCATCCTTCACCTTGTATATCTCCAGTTTTGCACAGGAACTCAGCCCATAGAAACTACATGCCTGTGCAGACCCATAGGATAAAGGAATATGACATTGTTCAAAGGAAGGGGGTAGATCTGTATGTACTGACATAGAGGGGTACCCATAACGGTCTCCCAAGTGCCAATTGTCTTAATTAATTCGGTGAGTGTGGATGTGAGTCAGAGAGAGAGAGACACAGCGTGCCCAAGTCACTGATGTCAGAGCTCTCACAAATGCCATGGACAGGAGAAGAAGACTCTGACACAGACTGCATGGCCACAGCAGCCAACAGCTATTTCAGGAGCTGCTGGGTGACCATCCCAAGATCCTCTAAACAGGATCAGGGAGCTCTGCAGGATGAGGCGGAGCCAATGAAACATGAGATACAACCACCACGGAGACACCATCTAGGTTCTCGGGCTAGAGAGACCCTGAAACGGTCAGAATATGATTGTAGAGTGTTTGGCCCATAGCAGATGTTCAACTAATAGTCTTGAATCCCACACTCATGGAACTTCCAAAGCAGATCCCAGCCAAAAGCCCATTCAGTTGGAATGGCTAAAAGTAAATTGCACAGAAAGATTTTTTTGAGGAGCCTTGGTGAGCAGGAGGGTTATGAGTCTCTGGTTGTCCCTGTACGTACAGTTGGGAATGACCCCCATTATAGACCTGAGGCAGTTGCCAAGATTGGAAGTAGCATGTGTGTGTGTGTGTGTGTGTGTGTGTGTGTGTGTGTGAGAAAGTGTGTGTGTATGTGTGTGTGTGCCAAGTTTACATAATTAGTGGGGGTGAGGGGGATTAGAGAGAAAGGGTAAGGAAGATGGGGAGTCAGGAGGAGCAAAGCAAGAGCCTTGAAGGCCAAACAAAATAGGAAGTGTGGGGCCCATGCATCCAACGGGAAGGCCATGTTCTGTCCTTTGAGATGTCTAGCTTGCACTGGGAAGGAAGTAAAAGGAAGCTGGGGATTCCATTCAGTCTCTGGCCAGGCAGCTAATTGTTTCTGATACGTGCCAGAGTTCTGCCAATAATCGCTGGGCTTATGCTCACATTCAAAGTAAAAAAAAAAATGGTTTTCTAACATCTGTTCCCGATTTCTTTTTTATTTCAGGCAAGCTTCAGTCCTGTTATCTTTAGGCATTTGACACTAGTGATGAGAGCTGGCTGGGTTTTAAGAACGAAGCGGCTCACAGTGATCCCTCTGGAACAACCCCTGCTTTCTAACTCTTAAGAAAGGGCTACTAAGCTGCTCTACCCCCCTGGACAGGCTAGAAAGGGCTCCCCCTGCAGGCAGGACTCTCACCCATGCTCCAGTACCCACCTTGGAACCCTCAGTTCATGCCTCTGCTCCCATCAGCATGCAGGCCTTGCCCCATCTCTAGTCTTTGGAAATCACCTTAACATGCTGTTGTCATCTCCTCCCTTCTAGTCTCCCACGTTCCTCCAAAAGTCCCAGAGACTTGTTTGCGAACTGCCATCTTGGTGCCTGGGGCTGCGACAGAACAGAAAGGTTCTGGGATTGAGCACTATCAGCCGAGTCTCTTACTGGCTGCAGGTGGCCACTGCGAAGTTATTTACTTTGAGTCTCAGTTTTCTCATCCTCAAAGTAGACATAGTAGTTCCCTTCTTGCAATGGTGGATGTCAAGGCCAGTGCAGTGCCTGAAATATAGCCCGTGCTTAGTAAATATCACCCCCATCCCACCACGAGGGCAGCGATTCTCATCCATTTCATTCACTGATGTAGTCCCAGCACCTAGACTGTTGCGGGGCACCTGGTGGTAGCTCAGTAAACATTCCCTGGAGGAATTGGGGGACATTTTAACTAGCTGCCATAGAAAGCCATCTTCATTCAAACTCTCCACCTCCTGTTTTACCTACAAAATT
This sequence comes from Myotis davidii, assembly GCF_000327345.1. Lineage (NCBI taxonomy): Eukaryota > Metazoa > Chordata > Mammalia > Chiroptera > Vespertilionidae > Myotis > Myotis davidii. The sequence goes on along the minus strand of NW_006287953.1, from coordinate 255,276 downwards.
ATTCTAGTGCCCCTTCCTATAAAGAGACCCAAACCTGCTCAAATATTAATGCATTTCACTCCTTCCCTTCAAAGCCAACCTCCTGCACCAAGTGGTCCCTGCTTTCTGCTTCCTCTCCCTGCACACTCGCCCTCCTTCTTTTAAAAATGGAGAAACTGAGGCTAGAGAGGTAAGAGGCAGACTCAGTGAATAGAGAAGCAGGGACATGGATCAGTTTGTTCAGGTTCTAGTGCTGCTGTTTTTCACCACTGTCCTGCCCTCCTGTCCTGTGGTTCCTGAAACCACCTCCCAGGACCTGCTGGTCCCCAGCTCCTCAGTGTCAGACCCTCAGGGGGAGGAGTCACACTGCCCAGTCTCCCTCCTCCAAGTCCTCCCCTCCCTCACTCCCGTGGCTCACTCGATCTCACCTAAAGCGTTCCTGGGGATTTCTATAATAATTAGTCACATCTCTTTTCTTCCTCTGAGTTACAGTCCATTAAGACATAGGATGCTGGAGGCAGGCAGATGGTGTGCTAGTTCGGATAATTCAGTGAATAGTCACAGTCCTCTGGGCTCCCCAGAGTGGGCAGAGCAGATTTCCCTGGCCCACTGAGGTTGGGCTTGGCCACATGGCTGGCTTTGACTGCAAATGTGACACAAGAAGAGACCTTCATGTGCCGAGCAGCTTGGCTGGGCTTTTGTGCTTCTGCCATCATCATGGCTCTTGCTCTGGGTGGTCCACTGGCCCCGGGGGAAGGAAAAGTACAGGGAACAGACCTTCACCCAAACCAAAGCCTTGGGGCCGATCCCAACACCCAAAAGGAGCAAGAAGAAAGTGTTATTTTAAACCACTAAGTTAGAGGGTTTGCAGCTTTCTTATAGCAGCACATAAGAGAGACAGATGGGGATCCAAAACCCAGATTCCTAACTGATAAGGCTGACTGGGTAATCCTGACATCCTCCCCCACAGCCCAAACTGCCTCCAGCCACACTCATCACTCATGACTGTGCCTGGAGAGGTGGCACCGAGCCATCACATCCAAACCTGCAGCTGCCCGTCCAGCCTAGAGAAATGTAAGATGCCGTGCGTTTGAGTCTTCAGGTAACTGAAGGCTCAGACCCCTTATGTTTCCACCTTTTTTCCTGGAAACCTTTGTGAAACGTGATCATCCACGTCCATGACTCAGCCTGGCCAAGGCCACGGTGTCAGGGCTGGAATGAACGTCAGGGTGGGGGGCAGGCGGTGGTGGGGCTGTGCTGGCCCTAGCACCCCTCCTGGGTGCCTCTCCAGTTACTGCTCTTTTTATGAATGCTGCCTGCCTCGACTCCCAGGTCTCAACTTGATTTGTGATCACTGACTTGCAACCCAGACGTAAGCACAGAGAAAAAAAAAAAAAGAGCAAATCACTAAGGACTGCACTTTTCAGCTTCTAGTACTCTGAGGTTTTTCTGTAAAAGCAATAAAAAGAATCCCCTTCTATGTCATTGAGCTGTGGTCAGGAGCTTCTGGCTTCTGAGGGTGCCCTCTGTGGCCCCAGGCAGGTCACCTCGCCTCCTAGCTTCTCTCTGCTCCTCCACAGTGTGAGGGTGGTGACGTTCCCCTGGCTCCCCCGCAGAGCTGTGGTGAGCTGCAAATGACATCAAGTCAAGATGCGGAAGCACTTGGAAAATCACCACATACTCCAGACACAAAATGGTAAAACAGTTCTCACCTCTGGCCATCATGGGCTCCCTTTAGAAGTCAACAAACTTAAAGTTTCACTGGACTGCACTTTTTGAATAAGAATGTCCATCCTATTCCTTATTCTTCTTAAAAGAACTGTTTTTGCTATTGTTGGGATGTTCAAAAGACACAGGCTTTGGGAGGCCAAGAAATGTGGACCCACCCAGCTGGTGTGGCTCAGTGGTTGAGCATAGACCCCTGTACCAGGAGGCTGCCTGTTCCATTCCCAGTCAGGGCACCTGCCTGGGTTGCGGGCTTCATTCCCAGGAGGGGGTATGCAGGAGGCAGCCAATTGATGTTTCTATCTCTCTATCCCTCTCCCCTCCCCTATCTCTAAAAAAATCAATAAAATCATATTTAAA
>NW_006287953.1:230715-251254 GCF_000327345.1 Myotis davidii | reverse complement strand
GCCCCACATCCTCCAGACACAAAATGGTAAAACAGTTCTCACCTCTGGCCATCATGGGCTCCCTTTAGAAGTCAACAAACTTAAAGTTTCACTGGACTGCACTTTTTGAATAAGAATGTCCATCCTATTCCTTATTCTTCTTAAAAGAACTGTTTTTGCTATTGTTGGGATGTTCAAAAGACACAGGCTTTGGGAGGCCAAGAAATGTGGACCCACCCAGCTGGTGTGGCTCAGTGGTTGAGCATAGACCCCTGTACCAGGAGGCTGCCTGTTCCATTCCCAGTCAGGGCACCTGCCTGGGTTGCGGGCTTCATTCCCAGGAGGGGTTATGCAGGAGGCAGCCAATTGATGTTTCTATCTCTCTATCCCTCTCCCCTCCCCTATCTCTAAAAAAATCAATAAAATCATATTTAAAAAGAAAAAAATGTGGATCCAAAACCTGGTTCAAGTCCTAATAAGCTATGTGACTGTGAGTAAGTCAGTTAATTTCACTGAGCCTGAACTTCCTAATCTGTAAAATGGGTATACTAATAAATGTCCCTTTGGATTACTGTGAAGGTCAATAGTCTCAGATCTCATTATTCTCATTTTTCATGCACTTGTTGGGACCTATTGTGTAGAAAGGCTCTGACCTTGACGTTGTGCACGGTCAGGATGAGGCAGCGGTGAGGCCACCTGCGCTGTTTTCCCAGAATCTCTGCTTTCTCTCTCTCTCACGGCGCCTTTGAGGATCAGGAAGTTGCACAGCTCTCCCCAGCAGTGGAGGCTGAAAGGAGAAAGTGGCAAGAGAAAGTGATGGGTGGAAGGAACCAAGACTCCCAGGTGCCTCCCAGTTTCCAGAAAGCTCGCAAGCTCCCCAGGGTCCGGGGAAGATGAGGCGCGTAACCGGCTGCTGGGGTGCAGTCATAGTCATAGAAGGAGCCCTGTGAGAAGTCCATCCTGTGGGGAACAATGAGAAGTGAACGCAAGGACTCGTTGCCCTTCGTTAGTGACAACTTTGGCAGCGACCTTTCCAGGCTCCCGGGAAGCCTTTGCAGACCGCGGCTTCCACCCAGAAGCACATCATCATTTACATGAATGAAAATGAGTGCAAACAGATTGTCGGGATGTCTGTTAACATCACCTCTTTTTTCTTTCAAGGAATCCCCTCCGTAATTACATTTTGCCTGTCAGTTCATAAATTTTTCTTATTACAAACTGGCCATTATTGATTGCTTTTTAAAAGTACTAAAAGTGAGCCCAAAGCAGTAGATCTCTCCGTAAATTCAAAACATACTATCTTCGGTCCCGATCGCTGGAGAGGAGCGCGGGGGGAAGTCTCCGTGTTCATTGTGGACGCTGAGCAGAGGCAGGCCTGCCATACGTTTCAGTTTAGAGACTTGGCTTGGAGGGCTGCATGTTTTAAGCCACAATGAAAATAATAAATAAAGGATAAACTTATTTGGCAAATGCTGACACTTTGCAAGCCAACATCCTGTCATTGTTCTTTAGCTGGGCCCCGCTGCTCCCAGGGTTCTTTTTGGGTTTTTGGCGTTTATGAGCAAACATGATGAGCAGGGAGAGAGGCCGTGGGGCCTGGGGCGGGATCATAAAGACTTGCAGTCAAAGTTTTTAAGTAACCAGTAGGTCATTTCCCAAATCCTTTTAAAATGAGATGCTGTGGCTCTAACCAGTTTGGCTCAGTGAGTAGAGTGTCAGCCTGTGGACTGAAGGGTCCCAGGTTCGATTCCTGTAAAGGGCACATACCTCGGTTGCAGGCTCCTCCCCAGCCAGGGCCCTGATCAGGGCATATGCAGGAGGCAACCAATTGATGTGTGTGTGTTTTTTTTTAATTAAACCAGTTTGATTTGGGTTTGTACCATCTGCAATCGCAATGACCATGACTAACAGGGCAATCTTAAATTTCCTTGGTTCAAGGCAGATTACAACACAAAGTAAACAGCACAGCCCAGCCAGTTTGGCTCAGTGAGTAGAGTGTCAGCCTGTGGACTGAAGGGTCCCAGGTTCGATTCCTGTAAAGGGCACATACCTCGGTTGCAGGCTCCTCCCCAGCCAGGGCCCTGATCAGGGCATATGCAGGAGGCAACCAATTGATGTGTTTCTCTCACATCGATGTTTCTCTCAGTCTTTTCCTCTCTTCCACTCTCTAAAAATAAAAAATAAAATGAAATGCTATGGTTTTATATTTCGGCCTATCTGGTTACAATGAGAAAAGAGCAAAATTTCAAGTGAGTTCTGCGGAAAGAATGGGTATTCTTGTTTAGAGTTTGAGGGAAGTTTCTAGAACCTATACTGGTCACAAGGGATGTGTCAGCACAGATGCTTAGATTCCGGGCGTCTGCTTGGGTTGGAAGGTCTGACCAGGTGCCCCCAGTCCCTTCAGCCCAGCTCCCTGAACACACAGTCACGTTAAAAATCAGCACAGGCTGCCGACCCCCAAACCCACTGCTCTAACCTGCCCCCGTGGAAAATGGACAGGGGGAGGGAGAGCAAATGAAAACCTGAACGTGTATGATCAGTTCCTGATTCGGGCTGGCTGGAAGCAAGTAATCAAAGCAAGCCACAACGTGGTCTAGGTCGGGCTGCCAATCTGGGCCGGCTCACTCACTCAACGCAGGCAGCAGCTACTGATCTGGCCGGGAAACAATGCCCCATTCAGCTCTCAGTATCTGTTCTTAATATCAAGACACAAAACTGGGGACCCCATTGGTGAGGAAGCAAAGCCCGGGCCAGGAGTGCAATTACACCTCAGCCAACCAAGGGAACAAAACGGGAGACATAAAAACATTCTTAAAGTGGAAATAATTGAAGGGCCTCTAACTATCTTCGCAGCGCGCTTGGCCACACTTGGGATTAAGAAGCAGTATTTTATGTTAGGCAGCCGGGCTTTGGTTTGGTGTGCACGCATTTTTCTTTTTAGCCCTGGATCTGAAGAGAGGACTGCATTGTGTCAAAGTGTGGCGCTGACCCCTCGCGCCCCCGACGAGGCAGGGCACCCCCAGCATTTAGGGAGGAGACAGGAGAGGCCGTGATGAAACAGATCTAGTCGGTGCCTTGTCTTGGCAGCTTTGAAGCGCACCGCCGCCCCACGCCTGTAGATGCCCCCTCCCAGGCCTGGTTTATGGGAGAGGGCTGCCTCTGAGCAGAACCCAGGAGACAGGCCCAGGCCAGGACACAAAGACTTTGGCCGTGGGCCCCGCAGTAGGGTGGGGCTGGAACTGGGACACCCTCTGTTTTCTGTCAGCTCCCAGATAAGATGAGAAAAGGTCAGCCCTGCTGAGAGGAGCTGGTAATCCCAGCAGAATCCCTCAGTCAGCCCTCACGTTGGCCTCCAGGCCATAAATCTGCATCTCCTGAGAAGCAGCCCTATTCTGCCCAGCCCACAGGGCTCCCCACTTGACTTCCGAGCGACTTCTCTGTGTTGGGCACTGGGGTCAGAGGCGATGAACAAGACAGGGCTGCAGAGGAGCTGAGAGGAAAGAGACGGTGATGGTGACAGAAATAAAGGAGAGAACTAACATTTATAAAGGGCTCACCCTGAGAGCTTTGTGAATAAATAATTCCTTCAATCCTCAGCCCTGTGCGATAGGTATTAGCATCATCTGAAGTTTACAGATGATGAAACCAAGGCACAGAGAAGTCAAATAACTTGCACAGGGTCACACAGGTAGAGACAAGCTTCAAACCCAGAAGATCCAGCTCCAGGATCCATGTTCTTAACCACTTTGCCCCTGAAGGAGTTGAGTGTGGGAAACAAGTCAGAGATGACTCCCTAAAGGACGTCTGGAGGGGCCAAGTGGACATGCCCATGGCACAAGCCCAGCCTCTTCACACTCGGGCGCTATGCAGGGGAAGAAAACACCTTGACTCGCTGTCTATGGTGGGCTCGGAGCCCAGAGGACGAGCGCAGGATTCCTCAGTGTAGCCCCTGGACAGCAGCATCTGCCTCATCTTGGAGCAGCTTAGAAATGCAAGTTCTCATCCAGCTGGTATGGCTCAGTGGTTGAGCATTGACCTATGGACCAAGATGTCAGGGTTTGATTCCCAGTCAGAGCACATGCCCAGGTTGCGGGCTTGATCCCTAGTGGGGACATGTAGGAGGCAGTTGATCAATGATTCTCTCTCATCATTGATGTTTCTATCTTTCTCTCCCTCACCCTTCCTCTCTGAAATCAATAAAAATTTTAAAAAAATGTAAAAAATAAATGCAAGTTCTCAGGCCCTTCTGCAGTCTCCCTAAAACAAAATCTAATTTTTAATCAGCAGATGACTCCCAGGCACTCTCAAGTTTGGGAGGCCTGGTACAGAACATATGCGCTAGACACATCCCTGGAGGTGGTGTGGCTGGTGTGCCCAAGGCCACAGAGAAAACCAGTAGAGAGCCAGTGACCACGTCTTGCCTGACCCCCGTCTCTGCCATTGTGCTGCCACAGCCAAGTCAGGGCTGTGGCTTTCTCACGACTACAGAGTCAATCCAACGACGGCGGAAGGCAGCCCCTGGGTTGCTCTCCCAACTTCTTCCCACAGTGGACTCCCCTGTGGGCCTCCCTGCAGAAGGAAGCCGACCTCTGACTGCCATACCAGCCTTTATCTAGGGAAGGGGTGGGCAGGAATGTCTCTGACCCCTCACTCACCAACCTCACTTCCCATTCTCAAGGGGGCTTTCTTGCCCTGGGTTCAAACCTAGACCTTGGGGTAGATGCCCGGTTACTCTCCCTCATCCCAACAGCAGTCTCCTTCAGGCGCAAAACAAGTCCAGGAGAGAGCACAGACTCTGAAGTCAGAAAGACTCAGGTACAAAAATAACGTTTATTGCTGCCTACCTGTGTGACCTTGGGTAGTTTGCTTAAACTCCCTGAGGTCATTTTCTTCATCAGTCAATGGAGATGAGAATATCTATTTCATACATTGATGAGATAATATATGTCTGATGCCTAACACATTGTTTCCTTCCCTGACCACCTTCTTTCACTGACCACCAGGCCTGGGAACCAGGTGTCTGGGAATGACAGCGGATGATGTCAACCCAGAACAAGATTCCCAGGGGGATGCCTACTCTGATCTCATAGAGAATTCACGGGGGTAGGAGGAGAGCAAAGGGAGGATTATCACTCAAGGCTTCAGACACCTAAGACCTGACCCATCACATTCCTATCACTGTATCAGCTGGAACCGTAACCCTGTCCCCTTCTGGGCTCAGGCTCATACTAAAGGCTGCAGATGGGGCCCCGGAGCACGTCTCCTCTGCAGTCCCATTGGCCCTGGTGGAATTGCCTTGCTTGGGCTGGTGATCCAGGTCAGACCAAAGGACACAAGGGAGAAGCTGAGACCCTTTGCTTCTGGGATTGGAGTCAGCAGCCCCCAGGTCTGCTCTGGGTTGCATCATCCGCGTCATTCCAAACACCCTCCAAGCCACTGCTTCCCATATCCTGGATCCCAGGAAGGCTTTCAGGGACCACATCTAAGAACAGCCTCGCCTCCCCTCCCTCAGGACAAACATCACTCATAAGTATCACACAAGCATCTCCTGGCCGAGGCAGAAGGGCCAGGAAGCAGAGCAGCCTGAGAAAGTTGCTGCCCACACAGACGAGGACTCACCCTCCTGCCACTGCCTGTGCCATTGCCCAAAGCTCCAAGGCCAATCAGTGCATTGCCTTCCCAGACAGGAGCCCCTTCCAGAGTCCTACCCCCCGTACACTTCCAAGGATGTCTCTGCCCTCTCAGAGCAACCATAATCATACTTATAATTGCTATCTGTTGAGTATGTGCTCTGTGCCAAACATTTTACATAATAGGTTACCCCAACTGACAGTCACAAAATCCCTATGAGATAGAACACATTATCTTCTTTTAGAGATGAGGAAGCTGAGGCTCAGAGGTAAAGAGGAAAAATGTTTGCTCAAGGCCATAGAACTAGCAATATGAAGCCAGGATTTCCACTCAGAGCCCTGTAATTCCAAGATCTTGCTCATAGCCATTTGGCTAATCAATGTCATTGCCAAAAAGATTCCCTCTACCCTTCTTAGTTCTGCTGCTTAACCATCAATTAAGTAGTGGTCTAAGAAATAATCATATCACTCTACCAACTTCTCCCCTCAATTATATGTTGTCTAGGTTCTGGTTCAGTTATGGAGACCACACCCAAACACCCTGGTTTTATTGGAGTTGACCAATATGGAGATTGGTAGGACTATCACCTCCCTCCTTCAGCACACTCTACCTATATTGATATAACCCAAGACATCAGCACTCTAGGCAATCTTCCTCCACTGCTGACACACACTGAGCTAATACTATCACAAGAATCTAAACAGTTTTTCACTTTCACAGATTTCCAGAGGGACTGGGAGTGAGTAGGTCTGCCACTTTTCTGATGGGGCCTCAGAGTTAGAGCATGGCAGAGCAGTTTCTGGAATCTTCTCTACTGGTCCAGGCTGCCCCTGCTGCTCTTCCTTTGCCCTGAGCCTGTAAACTACACATTCCTCATTAGCAGCAAAGTCAATAATTGCACTTCTTCGACAAGCAAGAGTCAGACCCATCCCCAGGCACCCCAGATGCCCCAGACCTGTGTACTTTTCCAGAATTTATATTTAAAAAATAATAATGATTGCCTGCTCCAAATGACAGGTTCATCCTCCTGACCTGTGGTTTTAGCTTCTGCTCCTGAGCTCAAGTCAGAGCCCCGGGCCAGAGAGCCTTCATGTAGATTCAGAAGATTCTCTCTGGCCCACAAGGCAGCCCCCTCCTCATCTTTTTCCTAGTAAGTGATGCAAAAGCTCCCCCTAATTAGAGTCTCCCTTTAAGTTCTGTAGACTGCTAATGAATAAGAGAAAGAAGGCACTTGGGAGCCCTGAAGAAATTATTTGAAAGCAAAACCAAGTAGCCTCAGTAAAATATCACCATTTCAGTCAAAAGGATTTTTCCCCCTTATCCATGACCACCTGACCCAGCGCAGCTGGCAGCACATTGGGAAACCAGAGACACTGGTGTAGTTCAGGGAAGGCAGGCCTCTACTTTATATTCTAGGAGCTTTTGCTTGGCAAACTCTCTCCTTATCAACTTGACCCTTCCACGACCCCTGATCTCCCTCAGCCACAATAGGAGCTGGTATCCCTTTTTGCCCAATGCTGTCCCAGGGTCCAGAGAGGATAAATTAATTTGCTTGAGGTTGCACAGTAAGTTGACAACAGGGCAAGAATGGACCCTAAGACTATAAATTCAAGGTCATTTAATTCCATTGCTAATAATTCCAACACTCCCTGTGTGGTGGGAATAATGGAGGGCACTAACTTATTCATTTACTCCTCTACCAAATAGCTATTGAGCATAGAGTTATTCAGTTGCTGGGCCTACAGCAGGGAGCCAAAGTTCCTGCTCTAGCCAGGGAGCAACAATAGACAAATATAAGACAATGTCAGCCCCTGCCCAGAGCCATAAAAAATGCATCAGGATAAGGAAATACAGAAGGGCTGAGAGGACTGTTTAGAGAGGAAAATCAGATGGTCTCCAGGAGGAGTTGGCAGAGATTCGAGCAGAGGTTGAGTGCGAGGCAACCTCTATGCAGAATCTCTGCCATTAGTGGAAGAGAGGGATTCAAGCAGAGGGAACAGCAAGCACAAAGACCCTGAGGCAGAAGCTCAGAAATGGCAAGGAAGCTTGCTGCTGGCAAAGTTCAGGAGGGGAATCAAACTGGCGATGAAAGGTAGCAGAGGGCAGATCACATAGGGCTTGCCAGCCCATGGCCGGGAGTTCAGACTTTATTCTAAACACTCTGAGTTGTGTGCTTGGGAAAACAGGTTCTGACTTCTGTTTCTAGGGTTTTTCTGGCCACTCTTTGGAGAACAGTCTGGAGGAGGTCGAGGGGGAGGCTGGGAACTGAGGTAAGGGCAGAGAAGATCATCCAACCCTTCAGCAACCCTATGAGATAAGTCCTATTATTATGAAGCAACTGAGACTGAGAGAGATTAAAGAACTTGCTGCAGATCCCATACCAGGACATGGCAGGCTGGGAATAAACCCACATTTGACCCTGAGCTGAGCTATCCCAGGACTAGAAGCTCTGAGACCAAAGGACACTAAATAAAAGGAGGCTGGCTGCTCTCTTGAAGAAATAAAGCTCCCTTATTCCAGGCTTGTCCCCGACCAGCTCCTCTGAGCTTGGCTCACTTGAGAACCACCATTTACTGGGGCCTCACTGTGTCCCAGGCACAGGCCACGGTTTTGACGTGCTGGATCTCATTTAATCCTCACTGTAGTCCAGGGATCTGGGCAATATTATCCCTCTGTTACCAGATGAAAAAGATCTCATTTTCTCAGTGCAGATAGTGAAAACATTCCAAAGCTGCTTTGAGGTTTAATTCACAGAAACTTCAGCATTTAATCTACTAAAGCAAAAAGTAATCCCCTCTCTGGCTGGCCCCAGGAGCCTGAGTCTGTCCATGGTCTTGGGGAGAATTGGTAGATCACACTCACTCATGTGCGCGCGCATACACACACACACTCACACACACACACACACACACACACACACACACACACAGCTGATCTGACCCATGGGGATGATGCCAGCCTTCACCCAATGACTCCTTCATGGCTCCCTCTCTGTCCCCATCAGAGGGCCCTTGTCCTCCCCTAAAACCTTTCTTCTGTGCACACACAGCCAATGGCCTCCTTCTGGCCACTGGGCATTCCCCAAGCCCACTTTGATGCTACCCTTGGCTGTGGCCTACTCCTCACACAATACTGCACCCTCAGGCATAGCCCTCTCCTCTCCCTGGTCTTTCATCTGCATAAAAACATACCAGATCTGTGTCTGATTTTCTCCAGGCCCTAGTAGAGCTAATTTGACAAGCTGGGCTGGACTCAGTTGTAATGGCGGCCAGGAAGTTCTGATCAAACTGATGCCAAGTAATGCTTAGTCTTTCTAAAGGGATCTTCTGAGACAATTTCTCGGGCCATGGCAATAAAGATAATGAAGAATATTATTGACTGAGAAAGGAGGGATTACAAGAGGAGGTTAAGGGTGCTTCCTAAAATTCTGCTACTCCCAGACTCCTGACCTTGGAGAGCAATTCAATCTGAAAATGATTTAAGAACCTATTGTGTGTTAGGCATGCTGCTGAAGGGCCAGGAAATACAGAAGGGCTAGCCTGAACCAGGCACATAGACAATGACAATGACAAGGTGATGGCAGCCCTGGAATTAGGCATATACTATGGGAGGGTCGAGGAAGAAGGGGTAAAGTCTTTCCTGGAAGGGTTCATAATGGCATCAGGAGCAGGTTTGGAAGCATAAATGTAAATGTGTTTGCATGGCGAAACTGTGGGGACAAAGGCCAAGAGAGATGGAGCGCCACATGTGTGGGCTGAGGGCCCCTGGCATTGCTAGTGAGGATAGGGAGGTGCACAGACAGGAAAAGATGGGGGTTTTTTTCCTGGTAATGTGTTTACAACCTAATGTTTCAATGAATTCCTCAGCAAACTCAGTTTCCCAGATTCCCCCTGGGGCGAGAGTGTATAGAAGGAACCACAGGAGCTTCAGCAAAAACCCTCCATGGCTCCGCAGTACCTAGAGAATCCAGTTCACATGAATGAATAAAGACTAGGGGCCTCTGCTAAGCTCCAGCAGCCTCTCAGACCTCTCACCCTTCCCCAAACCCTCCTGTCCTCTCCATGAAGCTGCCCTGGGCTCTCCCCTGATGGCAGGGTACCTCTCCTAGGACACTGCAGTAGTCCTCCCTGTGCCAGAGACCTCTGTGAGAGCCACAATCTGGGGCCAGCATGCCCAGTGGGAAGAAGCACCTGCTCAGGGGTCATCACGATGTGTGGTGTTAGGGGCTATGGCGGAGATGAGCAGGCTGAGGAGACGAAGTTCTGAACCCTGCGCACATGCAGCCTTGGAGTGAAGTTGTTAAATATCACCACCCAGCTGCACCCTCAGGGATTCTGACTTTATTGGTTTAGGGAGAGATCTAGGTATGGGTATGATGCAAATAGGCAGCCAAGGTCAACGCCACTGATCTGGAGCCTCACTGCGATGTTCAAGTCCTAGCTCCACCAACAGTAGCTGGGTGACCTCAGGCAGGCTAAGTCGCCAAATCTCAATTATTGAAATTGCGTGTGCCCTGTCATATCACCACCAGAGTCGCTTACTGGTCACCAGGCCCTGAGGGCCAGCTTTTTGCCTCATTCACAGGGAACACCCTTCCTCGAGGACAGGGACCTTCTTGCTGACATCCAGAGTCTGGACCACAGGCACGTGGGGCATTTGCATCCTTTTGTCACCCTCGTCCGCATTCACGTGGCCCTACTGCCTTATCCACTTGACCACCTCCTGCTGTTCACCTGGCCCCACACCCCTGTTCAGGTGACCACTTTCGGCTGCTTGTCAAAGGGGATAATAATACAGCACCTCCTCTAAGAGGTCCTGAAGACTTAAATTAGACACTGCATCGAGCTCTAAGCACAGACACTGCGTGTGGTAGACACTTAGTATTAGCTCTCATTATTATTGCTTCAGGCAGGGCGTGCTTGACTCAGCTCTGGTCTCCCCGCAGAGCCCACCATAAAGGAGGTGCCTGCAGAGTAAGTGTTGTATTGGATTCAGTTTAATGGGATTCCCTCTTGGGCAGCCAAGCCCAGCCTTGGCCAGCTCCTCCTGAGACCTCACCCTCACTGCTCAGCAGACTGGCAACTTGGGTCCTGTCCAGCATCCTTTCGAGACTGGCTCAAGGGCAGACAGGCAAGAGGTCAAGGCAACCCAGGCCTACTCTGTATTCTCACTCTCCACCTCCCCGAAGGATGGCCTGCCCTCTCACAGACTCTCCTACCAACAGGACCCCACACTCAAGGAATGTCCTTGGTATGTTCTCAGAACACAAGCCCAGGCACCCCAACCCCTCAAACACAGACCACTCTGGGTGGTGGCAGGGGAGCCCACCAAGGCCTCTCTCCTGCTTCTTGGGCCTTCTGGCCTCTGGTCAGTCAATAGTAAGATTCTGACCAGTGGAAGAAGTGGGTTAGATGTGCTCATCTCAGCCTTTCCTGGGACCCTGCCCATCTAAACACCCGCATCCCAGTGCCCTAGAAACAAAACCTCACAATTTCTAGGATGGTTGGGGTGCCCATAGGCCTTCTGATGTTACATTTATCAGGAACTGTAAAATCCAAGAACACGTAAGAATCACAGTACAGTTGCCAGAAATTCATTTCCTTGTTGTTGCTAAGGCTTAACAGCACAATCAAAAGAAATGTCTATAGGGGGAAGGAAAGCCTACAGCACAGCCCTCTCTTCATCCCTCTGACCAGCCTTTTCCTTACTCCCGATCATCCAGAAGAAACATCCCAATCTCCTAGATGGGCCACCTTTCTAATAAGAATCATCTCTCTCTATTTCTTACATGTGCTACAACAGTGCTGCTTACATGGTCCATGGACCACTGTCAGTCTATGAACTGGTTTGTACTGCTCTTCAGTGAGATGAGGAGCTGGGCCAGATGAGGAGCTGTAAATTGACTATGTCCCTAAACACACTGTCTTCTCCCCAGTCAGTGTGGTAGGACTAACACGGTCACAGTTCTCTCAGCTCCTCTCTCTCTATCTGGGGAGCTGACTCACCTGAACAGGTCATGCATTTTGCTCCCCTCCTAACCGGTTAGAGATGTGTGTGTCACCTGAGGCAGCCGGTCCCACTGGTATGCTCGTGTCTGGGGAAGGATCTAGGTAACTGTGAGGTTCACCATGAGAAGCCTGGCTTGCCTGCAGGGAAAGCCGCCTTCTGCTATATCAGCTCTCGTATCAGGAATAAGCATGATATTTGGCCTCTTATTTGCCTTGAACATTTGTGTTATTTCTCAACTGGTCCAGAATAAGGGAGGAAAGAGGGGTTTTGTTTATTGAACTTGTTTAAATCCTTACAACAACTGTGGTGAGGGCTGTTAGAAATTTTAAATAGGATAATGCACATGGAAGTTCTTAGCATGTGTCTAGAACATAGTAGGTGCTCAGTCAAGGGCAGCTATGCCATTCTCCTTCCCTTCTGCTCACAGCACCCCCTTCTAAGCCTCTGAATCAGGGATGCACTGAGCCTGGTATGGAGGCCGTCCGGCCTCTGGGCTCCCTGAGCCCGCTGGTCCCAGAGCCAGGGCCCGCTTCCATGCCGCCCGCTCCCCAGTGGTCGCCAGCCTGGGTGGTAATCAGAGATTCCAGCTGAGCCTTTGATGCCACAGCCGGTGCGGCGAGCCGGGCACTGTTTGAAGTGCCTGCCTGTGTAATAAGGATTTCTAATTCGCTCGAACCAAAGCAACATTTGCAGTAAAGATCATTTTCAGAATGAAAAATAAATTGTGACTGGAGGGTCTGGGTTTGTTTCAAAAAAAGAGATCACCCACAAGCGTCGCGTTCTCTGCGAAGCCACCCGCCTCCGTGGTTGGAGATGGAGAGTGTGCCACTCAGAATTTCAAAGTGCGGCTAATTAAGAGCAGTTTATTAAAATGTCAATCTTTGAAACCAAAACAACTCTCTTCCCCAGCTTGCTGAGTGGGCGTCCCAGCTACTCTTCCCACTCCAGATAGTCCAGCGGGCAGCTTCCCCAAGGCCCAAGGAAAGTATGTTTATGTATTCCTCCTGAAGAGTGGTGGTGGGGGGGGGAGCACTGCTCCCAAGGATGGTCCCCAACACCTGTCATTCCGCTGCAAGCTCACCCTCTTGGAGCCTGCCTTTCAAGACACAAGATGGCTTCGAAGTGTGTGGACTCAGGAGCCAGGCTGCCCAGGCTAGAAGCCTCGCCCTGCCTTGCCTGCTATGTGGCCTTGTGCCTCAGTTTCTTCTCTGAAATGGAGTGACCATAATAGTACCTGCTTTATAGGTTGCTGTGAGGATTAAAAGAGATACTGCACAGAAAGCATTTAGATGCCTGGAATGCAGTAAGTGCTAAAAGCATCAGCGCTGTTATTTCCCGAAGCCTCCATGAGCAGGCACTAAATCTCACTAATTCTTTACAGATCTCTCAAGGCAGGAAATGCACCCTATTTAGTTGTGTAACCCCAGCACTCAAGATTTGGCACACAGTAGGTCCAGAGTAAGTGTCTGTTAAGTAAACAAGTCAGTTAATGAATGCAGTCTCCCCACCAGTGACTGAACAGGACGTAGTCAGCTGCCCCGCAGGAGCTAGTGGTCTGAGAGCTGCCAAGAGAGAAGGGGGCTGTGTGGTGGCAGCCTCTGGCATGGCTCCCAGTGACCCCTGCTTCCTGGTGTTCATACCCGTGTAACCCCTCCTCTGGGTGTGGCCAGATCCAGGCATGCTCCTTGTGACAACATACAGCAAACTGTGATAAGATATCACTTCCATGATTAAGTTATGAAGACTGACTTCCGTGTCTCGAGCTCTCTCTTGCCTTCTCAGTTGGCTTGCTTGGATGATGCAGCTGCCATGTTGGAGAGGCCTCTGTGGCAAAGAACTGGGTGGCCTCCCGCCAATAGTCAGTGAAGAACTGCACCCTGCCAGCAGCCAAGGGAATGAGCTTGGAGTGTCCTTCCCCAGTCGGGCTTTCAGATGCACCTCCATGCAGCCTCTGAGAGGCCCTGAAATTGAGGACCCAGTTAAACTGTACCTGGATTCCTGACATACAGAAACGGTGGGATAATTAATGTGGCTGTTCTAAGCCACTGAGTTTTGGGATAATTTTCTACACAGCAATAGATATCTCCTACAGGCCATAAAGGAAGAGAAGAACCTGGAGGTGGGGGGCAGTCTTCCAGCTGGGGTCTCTCCAAGGGACACCAGGAAAAAGAACACTCAAGTTAGATATTTATTGTGTGGGGTGTCTTCCCAGGTACTCCTCCAGGTCCAGGCTCTACTCCACTCTGGGTCTCTGATCTTGTGGGCTGCATGACTCAGGCACACTCATCCTTTGGCTTCAAGAAACCACAGGTCAAGAGCAGATGGACACGCCTGCCCAGCTGGCTAGCAGGGTGGCAATGGCCCCGCTCCACCCAAGAGCATCCTGGTACCATTGCTTTCTCTCACCTGAGGTGAGTGAACACACCACACCCACTGTTGTTAGCTTTGGGGTGCTCCACACCCTGTTGGTGTCCCTTAACTATGTACATGGTTTGTAAATAGTCTGTTCATTAAATTCTCTTTAAATCCCACTCCCACTCCACCGCCTTGTACTTGGTTCCTGCCAGGTGCCTGGGTCATACGGCCTGCTCTGTCCCAGGGTCTTCTAGTCACTGAATCAAGGGGAGGAAATCCTGTCCTCAGGGAACTTAAATTTTAGTAGGAAGAGACTGTCAAGAAGTGTGATCAGTAAGTCAAATATGTACTGGATAGTAGTAAGTGCTGAGAGAAAGGGGGTGGGAATTGTTGCTGCCACTTTAGATAAGGAGGCACTGAGAGGGTGACTGAAAAATGACCTGAAGGAAGTGGAGGGGCCTGGATTCTGAAGGCAGGGAAGCTGAAGGAAGAGAAGGGCACAGGCCCTGAGGCAGGTGCATGTCGTCCTCGATGGAGGGATGAAGAGGAGGCCCAGTTGGCACCCAATAGACTTTAGTGAACATTGCCATGAAAGGGGGAAAGGGAAGAGAGAAGAAAGGATGGAGGGAGGATTAGTACACAGGTGGAGCATAGACTGGGCAAGGTTCTTATCACCATGCCAGCCCCAGGAGCCTCTCTCAAGCCCCCAGCCCATCAAGTGACTGGCTCAGCTGTCATAGGCTCTAGGCCATCCCCACATGTGGGGCCCACCTCCCACTGCTAACTAAGCCCCAGCATGGCTGTCTCTTCTGGTGCTCCTCTTGGACAAGGACATCTAATGTAATCGCACTCCTCCATGGAGAGCAGGCTCACTCTCTGAAGTCCCGTACCTTTTAGATTGTCCAACATCCCATCAAGAGAGCTGGCCCCCAAGGTTCCCAGTGGCAGCCCCAGGCTGGGAGGAAGCCCAACACACAGAGGGCCCTGGTCCCTGGGGCCCAGGCTTGCCCTCCTCCCTAGGCCCAGAGCCTGAGGGTCTCATAGGCTGCCCACAGGCAAGAAGAGGCCCCTTGTAGAGGGGAGGGGGCAGGAGAGGAAGGGACAGAGGGGCCAGCAGAGGGCAGCCCTGCCCTGAGCCCTGCCCCTATCCCTAGGGAGTCTCTCTCCCTTTGGTGATTGTTTCCCAGGCTCCCTGGAGCCAGAGGAGGATGGAATGTTCTTATCGCTTCCCAGAGGGAAGGCTTTCTTCTTCTTTCACAAAAATGTTAAGCTTCATAATCCGATAGGGAACCTGGACAGGCTGCAGCTGGCGGCCTGGGTCCTACTTCTGGGAACTATGGGGAGGGGAAAGGGATGGGAAGGGTGGAGGGGTAATGGGCATGAGCTCTGCTGAGCAGAACCAGGGAGGGAAAATTGGGGGTGAGGGCAAGGGTCCACAGACCAGCCCCTAATAAATGGAAACCTAGGCAATTCACCTTGAACCCCATGGAGAGATGCCCTTCCCCCTCAACCCCACCACATCCCTGAACTATGAAGAGGGGGGTCCCAGCCGGGGCAGAGTTGCCCCTGCAACCCTCAGGTGGCCGGCCCACTCGCACTCTTCCATGGAGAACAGGCTCAGTCTCTGAAGGGCAGGTTACTCTGTCCCTTGTGGGAAGCTGAGCCTCCAAAGTCCCTTCTCACAGAGCTCTGGCAGGTCAGAGGCCTGCACTGGAGGGGACAGGACAAGGGACCGCAGTGTGGCTGTCCTCAGAAAGCAGGAGTTTCATGAGGCTAGGGCCCTGGGAATTACTAGGGACAGGTCCGCTTCCTGAAGTGGGACGGGGTGGGGATGCTCTCTGAAACTCAGAAACAGTCAGTGAAGATTACACCCTCGAGGGGACAGGTCACCATGCAGGTATGCCCTGGTGTCTCCTGGGAAGGAGCCACTAGAGTCTAATGATGAGACTCCCTGGGGAGTGTGTCTCCCTTTGGTGATTGTTTTCCAGGCTCTCTGGAGCCAGAGGAGGATGGAATGTTCTTATCGCTTCCCAGAGGGAAGGCCCCCACCTTCTGTCTGTCCTGGCCCAGGTTGGCCTCTGGAACTGCAATGCCCGAGGGGGTCAGAGCTCTTCCCTTGGGGTCCTAGAGAAGGGCAGCTCCTCCCCAGGTCAGTCATGGGGGACCAGGGCAGGGCTCAGCCCCTCACAGCCTGTGTGCCCTCTTCCCCCTGTACCTCCTTCCCTGGGGGTGACCATGGCTGGCAATCCCTGGTTCCACCAGCCGTGAGGCCCCAGGGACAATTGTGTCAAAATCACAAGAATTGCTTCTCGGGTCCAGCTTTATGCCTGACTGGTCAGCCTCCACTAGCACACCTCTTGTGACAGGGAGCTCACTACTCCATGCAGCAGCCCCTCCTATGGCTGCAGCTTCCCATTTCATCCCAAACAGGGTGGGAAACAGTTCAGACTCTAATGTAATCTGGCTTTTTATAACCAACACTATATCGGAATATCCTTCTGCATACACACTGATTTTATCTTGAGATACACAAATAAGTGCATTTATATGTGTAAGTTTTAAAAAAAAAAAACACAAAACTTTTAACAACAGTTATCTAAGTGGGGTTTCATATAAGAAGACTCTTCACTAATTTATATATTTGTTTAGGGCTTGAATCTTTATAAAGTATGAATTACTTCTATAATAAAAGACAAGGACATTTCTAATCTAAAATTAAAAATAAACTAATATGTGTGTGTTTTAAGCCTTGTGGTAGAGCAGTAGGATAAACTGATGGAAAAGACCATTTCAGTGGGAGTGGGGGAGGGGGTGTGTTCCAATGTATTCTATTCTACACCTGATGTGCCCCTCGCCATCTCCCCTCCCCTGCTTCACACACACACACACACACACACACACACACACACACACACACACACATACACACAGGGATTTATTCTAGCCAGAGCACTGCCTCTCTTTCTGTGAGCTCATCAGGAAGGTAGGGTCCACCCTGGGCATAGGGTCCTGTACAGGGGAAAGTCAAAGTCAACTTAACAGTCAAGCTTAATAGCCCTTCTCCTCCTGAGACCAGACTGTTATCTTCAGGGAAGATGAATGTTCACCTGGGCCGGGTGTGTGTGTTGTCAGTGTCATCCGGAAGGGAGCCAGCTGCCATCAGCAGATTCTGAGGGCAAAGCTCTGCCTTTGCTCACTGGACAGACCCATGGCCGCCCCCAGATGCAGGTGGAGTCAAGCAAAGGGGAGCCTTCCTCACATCTGTCTACTCAAAGCTGGGAGATGCCCAAGTGCTCAAGTAGTTTTTCTAAAAAAATGAGGAGAATCAAAGTCAGGGGGCCTGGGACTGCACCCCTTCCCCTGGGACACATGTGGCTCCCAGGGTTAAGGTTGAGGACGGTGACTGCAGGGCTTGGCAAAGCAGTTGTGCTTAAAGGAGGGGAAGCTGAGATCTCTGTATCCCAAGCTGACGTTCCTGTCCTTGGAAGAGAAAGAGAAAAAAAAAAACAAGAAAAACATCACTCGCGCTGCTCTTTGAGGTGGACTCTGCTCACCTCTACAGGGAGGGGCAGCTCCTCCCCAGGTCAGTCATGGGGGGACCGGGGCTCAGCCCCTCAGAGGTCATTTGTCACCATTGAATCCCCCACCGTGTGTTGGGGAACTCCCCACTCCGAGACGCCCTCTTTGTATGGAAGCTGGACCTCTGCTTTCCAGCTTCTTTGAAGTTAAAGGTCAAGTCACGACCTCACTCTGTTGACCCAGCTCACCCACATCAAACTCTGAATCTCAGAAGCAAAAGGAAATGATGCAACTGAGCTGATGCTGCCTGGAGCCCATTTCAGCGTGGGTGCCACAGCCACCACACCCAGCTTCTAGAAGAGCCAGGGCCAAGGCTCTGGGACATCCTGTACCCGGTACAGGTGGTGACATCCATCATGCGGACCACAGGGCCAGCCCCCTGCGGTGATGGCCTTGGGAGTCTCCCTGGACCCACTCAGTTCTGCCAAGTGATTTTGGGTGTCATTCTGGTTGGGAGTAGAGGGTGGGGGCTCCAGGGGAGAAGTTCTGGCCCTCCCAGGGATTCTGCCAGTTCCCAACAGCCCTTTAATAAATCTCCATTTTATCCAAATTAGCCACAGCGGTTTCTGTGTTTGCCAGGTGGAAGCCAGGTCTGACTCAGAAGCCTGTGTGTTTGCTTTGAGGAGGGACAGGAAGACAGGAGGTTCTCAAGAAGGGACAATAACTGCTCCCAACCACTCATGGGCATGGAGCCGTGTGGAGAACTAGGTACTGCCCACCAGTTACAGCGTCCACAGAGAAGGCCCCTCTCCCACCCACCGCTGTCCCGCATAAGTCACAACAAAACAAATTCCTGAAGTTGCATCTGCAGGATGGCTCCAAACCCCAGGGTCAGCTAACATCCCCTTCCGGGCAACAGCCTTCCATGGGATGCTCTCAATGCTCTCTGTGAGCCCCAGGGGGCGCACTCACAGCACGGTCTCCAGGCGGCATGATTCCCATACAGCGGCCCTGAAGTTGTGCAACACAGGACGGTGGCCCTGGCTGTCATGGGCAGTAAGAGTTCTGAGTTAAGACCCACAGAACTCTGTAAAGTACATACTAGCTGGGAGTTTGAAAAGACTATTCTATAATTAGAACGTTCCTGCCCTCCCACCCTCCTCCCTGTCCCAAATATAAAGCTCTGGCCTTCCAGCATCCAAAATCCTGCCCCAGATGTCACAGTCTTGAGCCCCCCTGCCTCCCTGCCTCCCCTGGCCTGAGTGCCTTCTCACTGCAATGTATGCATGTGAGCTTCTGTTTCAAAGCAAGTTTTGGAAGGGGGCTAATGGATGAATGGGATGTGTGTGTGTGTGTGTGTGTGTGTGTGTGTGCGCGCGCGCCCACCCATCACACCCCTGCCAGTGAAGAACCAGCTCTATCTCTCCAGAGGCTGGGCGGGCCCTGAGATGCTATCAGCAGCTCCTCACTCTTGCTGGCTGCAGCCAACACAAACAGAGCACGCAGTCGCCCTGGGCTAGGCCGCTGGAGCGGGCCCACGCCTCCATCCCACCCTCTTGGGCAGCTACCCGTGGAACCAGGAGCCAGGTATCAGGCTTCAGCTGGCCAGACTCCAGACAGCTCCTGCTGGCTCGCGCTGGGCCTGCAGCCCAGCCTGCCCACAGGCGCTGGCCGCAGCCTGGGCAGCCGGGCCTCAGAGCTCAGCTCCTTAGCACCCAGCAGCCACCTTGCCCTCCGGCCCCTGGGGTGCTGGCTTGGCAGAGAAGCACCTGGATAGGGCGCCCTGTTTCACTAAGCTTCCCAAGGCCTCCAAGTTTGCCCCAGGGCCCTTCCCATGAGGTAACAGGAAACCCAAGCACTCAGGCCAGAAACAGGACATTTAGAACAATTTGAGGGGAAAAAATTATTCAGACCAATTTCAAGACATCTGAGAGCTCAAGGGGGAAATCAGAGCCACATCTTCGGGCACCATTGTGTGTTCACGCCAAACCCCAACAGCTTGGACTGAAGTAGCACAAAGGCTGCGAGTCCCACATCCCTCCAGCAGGGAACTGGCCTGCCGCCCGTGGCTCTGGGCCTTGGGGCCACTGGGCACGGTCTTCTCCATGACTCCACTTTCCTGGACGCCCATTGTGTGTGGCTGATGTGTGTGGTGCCACCCACCAGCTGGAGCCACCCCTCGTTCTTTAGAACTCAGCACAGGTATTTCTTCCTCCTCAAAGCTGCCTTGGCCCCACAAGACACCTTGCTGTGTGCCCTGACCCATCGATGGTGTCACAAGGTCCTTCAGACTAGCATTTTCTGAGCCCCTAGCAGGCACTGTGCTCTGGGCAGGGAGCTGCAAGTAGGTCGCCCCATTTAAAGGGCACCACCACCTATGAGTGGGTGTCATCACTCGTGTGACAGATAGGGACACTGAGGCTAAAAGAGTTTAAATCACCCAAAGTCACAGCCAGTAGGTACTGGAACCAGGCAGCATGGAGCCAAAGGCTCCTTCCCTGAACCATCACACTACCTCTCCAGCTGCTGCCCAGAGAAGGGAGGGGCCAACTCTGCTGGGGAAGGGAAGGGTCCGAAAGGGCAGAACGAACACTTCCCCAGGGGAATGGGGCATGGAAGGATGCAGAGACATTCACCAGGTGGATACAGATAAGTACACAGGGAAGAGCATCCCCGGTGGAAAGCACCTCACCCACAAAGACCTACAAAGGCAAAACAACAGTGGCTGTGGCTCTGGGTTCCTACACATGGGGTGCAAGGACGTGAGGGATGAAGCTGGAGAGTCAGGCCAGACTCAGGCAGCACCACTGACCTGGAATTCCCTCCCTGACTCCCCCCACACAGACCCCAGGAGCCCAGGGACTTGGTTTGTGTTTCCAGGTGAGGAACAGCACAGCTGGGACAGGAGGAAGGTGGAGTGCTCATATATGACTGGAGACATCTCTCAGGTCAGGGCAGGTCCCAAACAGACAGACAGGCAGATGGTCATGTGAGCAAAGCTGAGAGTCTGAGAGGACACAAGGGACACCTCTGAGAGGCATTTAGG
>NW_006287953.1:230286-230552 GCF_000327345.1 Myotis davidii | reverse complement strand
TGCACAATTTAAATAAATATATATATATATATAAAATTTATATATACTAAAGGCCCAGTGCATGAAGTCCATGCACGGGATGGGGGTCCCTCAGTCTGGCCTGCACCCTCTCCAATCCGGAACCCCTCAGGGGGTGTCCATCTGTGGCGGGATCGGGTCTAAGCCAGCAGTTAAACATCCCTCTTACAATCTGGGACCACTGGCTCCTAATTGCTCACCTGCCTGCCTGCCTGATCTCCCCTAACCACTCTGCCTCCTGGCCTGAT
>NW_006287953.1:218556-230253 GCF_000327345.1 Myotis davidii | reverse complement strand
CTGCTTGCCTGATCATCCCTAACTGCCTTTGCCTGCCTGCCTGCCTGATGCCCCTAACTCCTCCCCTGCCTGCCTGATCACCCCTCACTGCCTCTGCCTGCTTGCCTGATGCCCCTAACTGCTCCCCTGCCTGCCTGATCACTCCTCACCGCCTCTGCCTGCTTGCCTGATGCCCCTAACTGCTTCCCTGATGGCCCAATTGCCCTGAACTATTCTCCCCTGCTGGCCTGATCCCTCTAACTGCTTAACTATTCTCCCCTGCTAGCCTGATCACCCTAACTGCTCTCCCCTGCTAGCCTGATCACCCTAACTGCTCTCCCCTGCTGGCCTGATCACCCTAACTGCTCTCCTCTGCTGGCCTGATCCTTCTAACTGCTCTCCCCATCTGGCCTGATCCCCTAACTGCCTCTGCCTGCCTGCCTGATGCCCCTAAGTGCTCCCCTGCTGACCTGATCCCTCTAACTGCTCTCCCTGGCCAGCCTGACTCCCCTAACTGCCTAACGGCTCTCCCCTGCTGCCCTGATTCCCCTAACTGCTCTCCCCTGCTGGCCTGATCCCCATAACTGTTCTCCCCTGCTAGCCTGATCTCCCTAACTGCTCTCCCCTGCTGGCCTGATTGCCCCTAACTGCCTCTGCCTTGGCCCCACCACCGTGGCTGTGTCCAGAAGGATATCCAGAAGACATCCAGTCTAATTAGCATATTACCCTTTTATTAGGATAGACTAGTGGCCCATTGCACGAAGGTTCATGCAATAGGACTTCCTTTCCCTAGCTGCCGGCACCGGTTTTCCTCCGGCACCTGGGACCCAGGCCTTTGGTCTGGCCAAGCAGCAAGGCTTGGCTTCTCTGCTCCGGCTTCTCCCAGCCCCTCCTTTTTTTTTTCCAGCTCCTTGAGCAGAGCCCAGGGCGGGCTGGAAGCTTGGCTTCCTCCATCGCTGGGAGCAACCCAAGCCTCCTGCTTGCTCCAGCTCTGTGGCCACTGCCATCTTCAGTCATCTTCAGTCTTCACTCCGTGTCTGTGTATGCAAATTAACCACCATCTTTGTTGGGTTAATTTGCATAGTCACTCTGATTGGCTGGTGGGTGTAGCGGAGTGGTAGAGTGACAGAGTGATGGTTAATTTGCATGTTTCTTTTTTATTAATGTAGATAATTGTCCATTTTTTATTGCATTTGATTATATTCAACTGGAAGATAGTTTTTTGTTTAGTTTCATTTTTCCCTTTAAGAAAGGTTATATATGCTTATAACAACAAAAAAGACCAAAAGCATATGAAGTAAAGAGGGGAATTCACCCTCTTCTCTACCCTCATCGACTTCCCTTCTCAGAGGTTGTCACTGCAATAAATGTGGTCCTTCCTGCACTTTTCTATTTGTACAAACATAGGCCATGCACATGTACAGGATTTTTTTTCTTACTTATAAGCTACACATATTCTCTGCATCTTTCTCTTTTTTTCTCTCCCAAATATATGGTGAATATAATTATTTACCCATTCAACACATGTTCATTAGGACCCTACTGTGTGCCAGTAGAATGTAAGAGTGAGGCAGAAGAGAAGGTCAGAGCCATCCTTGCAGCCTCTGAAGATGGAGGAAGGGGCCACAGGCCAAGGAATGCAGGCAGCCTCTAGTAGCTAGAAAAGGCCAAGAAACTAATTCTCCCCAAGGGTGCCCAAGGAACACACCCCTGCTGATAGCTTGCTTTTAGTCCAGTGACACTGGTATCAGACTTCTGGACTGCAGAACTGGAAGATAAATTTGTATTGTTTTAAACCACCAGGTTTTTGGTAATTTGTTACAGCAGCAAGTAAGAAACTAATGACAGGGGCTAATTCAGGAAACCAAGTGAGAGGTGCTGGGGCTCAATCCAGATTTGTGAGAGAGATGCAGACAGATCAATCTTAATTATAATAGAAAGGTTCATGAGGAAGACTTGGGGATCACCTGGATGCGGTCCTTAAGGAAAAGAAAAGAGTTGTAAGTGACTTTTGCTTTGCAATGAGCACTGAGTGATGGTAGGAACTTCCTCTGCAAGCCTTATCAGGGCAGGGCTTTGTCTCATTCACTGTGTCCCCAGCACCCAACAGAGTGCCTGGAATATAGTAGGTGCTCAATAAATATTTGTCAAGTGAATTAAATAAAAGGGAGAATCTAGGAAGCTCAAGTTTGGGGAAAGAAAATGAGTTCAAAGGTCAGAACTCCATCTCCCAAGTGGTTCTGAGGCCCACTGCAGCCAACAGAAAGATCTGTCAGGAGCCATGGACAGCCGTAGGGGAGGACAGATGGGGCTGCTGCAGAAAGGCTGAGCTCAGAGAGTGTGGTCAGCCAGGGGTCCCCAAGGCAGGCGAGGCCGGTGGAGGCAGCTGCACTCTGACATTACCCACTAATAGGAGGTCCTTATCACCCGGATGGAGACGGGTGCTCTACTTAATTCAGGGGAAAGCTACTCTCCCGGGAAACAGGTGCCAATTTTCAGCAATCACAATAAGAAACATCCTCTCTCTGGCTGATGCAAGCCAACAAGGTAATAGGGCATTGTGCAGTGGGGAGATCAAAAGGATTTTTTTTTCAAGCCTGTGGTGGGCACTTAATCCATCTTTTTCTCTCTCCCTCTCCCTCCATTACAGCCTGGGGATGTACTATTTACAGAGCCTACATTAGCTGCCTTTTCAGATATCGCACTTTCTCAAAACCACTTCAGAAGGAAAGTGAATTAGAAATGAATTTGAGACCCAAGCAACAGCTTTCACTGCCTCCTCCCTGCCCCGAGGCTGGCAGCACCTTCCGGCCTGGATGTGGGAGCCCAGGCCCACAAGCTCCCGCAACTCCCATGACACACCACCATCCTCTATAGACTGGGCATGCTGGCTCCAGCCATGGGACTGGTGTGGGAGTGGTGCAGCGGAGGACAAGGTTTGGGTGAGGGGGTGGGCGGGAAGTGGCATGCTGGGCGAAGGCTGGACAAAGAAGCAAATCTGGGAGGTGGATCCCGAGAGAGGAGCCACTTTGGCTGCCTTCTGTGGAGGGAGGACCTGAAGCCAACTTTCCATATGGGCCTTCCCACGTTCCTCAGAGCCCAGACTTTCGGAAGGTGAAGGCAGCTGCCTGGGCAGGGGCCCTGTTGCTAGGACTCAAGGCCTGCTTCCTGCACCTTCTCCACGGGCCTCTCCCTCCTTCCTCCAGACATGGGGTGTGATAGGCAGCAACCCCTTCCTGAAGCCCAGGCATCTTCCAGGCGTGGGAACCCAGGCAGGGCCAGGGGAGGCAGAAATGTGGGAGTTGTGGGTTCTCACAGTGGGAAAAAATTTCAACACAGCAAGAACAAACATTAAAACCCCTCATCCAGGCTCCTTTTTTCATAGGGAAGAAAGTTCAAGAAATTGT
Source organism: Myotis davidii (assembly GCF_000327345.1). Taxonomy (NCBI): domain Eukaryota; kingdom Metazoa; phylum Chordata; class Mammalia; order Chiroptera; family Vespertilionidae; genus Myotis; species Myotis davidii. The sequence continues at coordinate 226,867 of NW_006287953.1, read as the reverse complement.
TGTAATGTACCCCGCGGATCACAGAAGGACGCCTCAAGAAGTCGAATTGAAGGGTCACATTTATTGCAATCCGGGACTACGAGGGGGCCATGCACTCCAAATCTCGCAGTGATAAGATGGCCGCAACACCAGATTTATATAGGCAAAGATCACAAAGGTTTCAATTACATCCCAGGGTTTGGAATGAGGACCCTGGTTTGCACAAAGCAGTTACAGAAGTGAGATTGAGCCGATTAGTTATCTACAAAGATTAATTATAGTTTTGGGTCTTTGGACCACTCAGTTGACAAAAACACATTATCTAGAGCCCTCGGGTCTTGGGACCACTGAGTTGACAGGGACACCTTATCTGGAACCCTCAGGTCTTGGGATAATTGTACATTCCCAGGTACAGAGGAATGTGCTTTCTAAAACCAGTAAGATCACAATCAGTGGGATATCCACATTACAATCATAAGGCATTCAGTCGAATGGGATGATTTCTAAAATTCAGAAAATCAAAGTAAGTTTTCTATTGTTAAACAAAGCAAATAAGGACAGAAGCCAAACAGCAGGGTTAAAGTTAAACTATAGTTTCTACCTGAGATGATTGCTACCATACTGCAAAATCAGTGACTGACCTGGAGCCCTTGAGACTGGGACCGGGACTTGTGTTTCTAACCTGCAGCCCAGTGCTTTTGCCTCCAGTGGATGCCATTAAAATCCAGGTTGTACAACTGGAAAGAAACCTGGGCTTCATCTAGACCGGGGCTCCTGACCTGTAGGTGGTGGCATAGAGGGAGAAGGGGATCTCACCTCAGCTCCAGCTCCGTTTAAATCATCTTATTTCCTGGGATTTCCCCCAAGAGTTTGAAAACAAATAAATTATTAAAGGAGAGGAGACACCACACCAAAGGCCCACATCGGGCCAGCGGGCCTCCTGTCTGGATGGTCAGAGGCCCACTCTCAAAGGGTTTCAGTGACCCCCCCTCCCACACGTGAGTGTGTAATCCCCCCTGGGGTGCGGGCTAGACCTGTGACTCACTTCTAACCAGCAGATGTGGTAAAAGTGGTGGACATCACACTAGGATTAGGTTACAAAAATATTCTGCTTCTGCCTAGCTCTCCCTCTCTCCATTGCTCCTCCCCTGCCCCCCTCCTGCCCCAGCCTCTGAAGGAAGCCAGCTGCCCTGAGTGAGCTTTCCTGTGCAGAGGCCATCATCTCCGCAAGAAACCACGTCTCTGCCCAGAAGCCAAAGACCCAGAGTCTGTCAACAATCATGCATGTGCGTTTGGAAGCAGATCCTCCCCGAATAGAGTCAGAGATGGCTGCCACCCCGGCTGGCACCTCCACTATGTCCTTGTGAGAGACCTTGAGACCCTCTGAGGACCCAACTAAGCTGCGTCTGGTTGCCTGACCCACAGGAACGGCGTGAAAATAAATGTTTGTTATTTTAAGCCACTGAGTTCTGGAGTAATTTGTCACAGTGCAGTAGATAGCTGATACAGTGTCCTTTCTAGAAGGCTGCTTCTCGTGAGAAGGGCAAAGCAAGGTGAGCAGAGGCAGCTGTGAGATGGCCACACTCTGGTACTGGCCTGCCACTGACCCAGGCCCTCGTCTTCCATTTGTGAGTCTTGGTTTCCCCAACTGCACCACTGGGGAGGACTCTGCTGGCTCCATCGCACGGGACCCAAGGACTAGGCCAGGGCGTGTAGGCCTAAGCTGAGTGCTGGCGTCATGAGAAGGGGGACGAAGGGAAGATGCCTGACTGTCCTCACCATCCCTCTGCTCTTCTCTCAAGACTGAACCCGACACGAGTCAGCGGCATCCATCTTCAGAGATACTCTGAGGGCAGGAGGAGACGCCAGACACTGAAGGATCCGTTGGAAGGAAGAGAGATGCCTTCACCGCTCTCTCTGTCCCGGGCCCACTCTGTCCAACATGTATCCTGTCTTCTGTCCCAAGGAACCCTTCACTGCCCTCCAGCCCTGCTCCTCTCAAGGCCCCAGCAGAGACTCCCGGCTCTGCTACCCCAGGGAGAGTGCCCATCAGGGGACTTGGGTGCAGGAGGCAGGAGGCAAACAGCCACCCCTTTCTTTGCACAGAGTTCCCAAAGCAGCATAGGCTGCCTGCAGGGTGCCAGGAGCTCCAGACCTCCCTCCGTACCCAGGGTGGGGGATGGGTGCTCTTCTCTCCACACCAGGCTTGGGACCGTCCCCAAGGTCCCACTTCCCTCCCTTGAGCAGTGGGCAAGCCTGGGAAAGGCCAGGCAGCTCCGACACTCCTGGAGGATCAGAACAAGCCCAAATAAGGGTCCATTTCTCCAGCATTCCTTCAGGCTGCAAGGAAATGCCAGGCCCGGGCAGTCCTCCACACTGCCCCCCTCACCAGGCCAGGATAGGCCTGATGTCTCCAGGCCAGCACGGGCTGTGCAGCAGCCGGTCCCTCCGCAGCAGAGCTCTGAGCAAGGAGTGCTCTGAGTAAACTCTGTCCTCTGAGTCTGTTATTCCTCTCACAGGCCGGGGGGCAGGAGCCCTGGAGCATCCGCTGAAGGGCTAAGTAGGATGACTCAGGAGTCAGGGCCCGCGAAGCCCTGGAAGGCTATTGTCAAAGTCCCTCCCACCAGTCCAGAGGGCACTTGCCACCTGCTACGCTCTGGCTGATTCAGTTACCCACTCTTTCTCTCACAAGCCATTCAAGCCTCTGAATGAGGGGTTCCCAGGCTCAGTATTGCTGATCTCTGGGGCTGGACACCTTTCTGTTGCGGGGAGCCAGCTGGCCGGTGTGTTATGAATTATTTAGGAAGCATCCCTGGCTTCCACCCACTAGATGTCAGTAGCACAATCCCCCACCCCCACTTGTTATAACAACCAAAACTGTACCCAGACATGCCAAATGTCACCCCTAATTGAGAACCACTGCCTTAAATGGACTTAAAGGCCATTAGCTGGTCTCTGATCTAGTGTCCTAGCTGCAGGGCTTTGGCAAGAAAGAAGGCAGGTGGCAGAGAGGACGGAAATCTCACTGGACCCATGACATCCCAAACCCCTAACACCCCCCCACACACACACACACACACACTCACTCACAAGTGCTGATAATCAATCCTCCCCAAATCTTGAGAACCAGCATTAGTATCCCTGCTTTGCTATGGCGCTCACGGGGCTATGGGCCTCATCCGCCCAAGGCCACTCAGCCCAGCAGGGGCAGAGCTGGACTCCAGCCCAGGTCTGTGGGCCGCCAAACCCATGCTCGATGCCATGTTGCCCTCACCACTGAGAGACTGCACTTCCTTCGCTGGTCACACACCCAAGGCCACCATGTCCACCACTCCCACTTCGGGGTGCTAGGTCCACACATTCCCCAGCTCGGGCTGGAGTTTCCTGAGCCTCCCTGACTGACTTCTACCTTCCAGCTGCTGAATTGTCCTGATCCCGGGTGATCGATTTGCATACCGTATCGATCTCAAGGGCTGTGTAATATGTTTGACTGGTGGCACTTTGCATAATTTTCTGATTAAGTTACTTATTTAACCTATTGACCTTTTCTCTTAATTAGAGTATCTGGGTACTGCAAATGTTGAGTAGTAATCAAGTTGTGCATTTCCCTGAGTGGAATTTGTGGCCTCCCACTCTCCTGCTTCTTCATGACTCCAGCTTCCTCTGCACCAGCTCATGTTGAGACAGCCAGTCCCCTACTCTCCCCAAGGGGAGTGGGCTAGGCACTCTCTGACCTCCACTCCCCAGAAGGTCCCCAAGCTTGGAGTGGACAAAACAAGGGACAACATGGGCTGGAATAAATATTCTCAGCTGAGTAGACAAATCAAGACAGGGGTGTGGGTCAGAGATTTAGACACCATCAACTAGCTATTGTGTGTAACGAATGACCCAAAAATGTAGTAGCCTGATACAACACCCATTTGTTATTTCTTAGTGGTCTATGGGTTAGCTAGACAGTCGTGAGGATCTGGGCCAGGCTCCAGTGATTGGGGCTGAGTTCTCTCAGCCATTTGCAGCCAGTCAGTGCTTGGCTAGGGGCCGGCTGGTCTTGGTGGGCCCCAGCTGAGATGACTGTGGCTCTATGCCGCTCCTTCCTGGCTCTCCAGAAGCTTACCTGGGCATGTTCTCATGGGGGACAAAGGAGCAAAAGTGGCAGGAGAGCAAACCCAAATGCACAAGTGCTTGTGAGGCCTCTGTTTGCACACTACACACTACACTACTCATCATGCATTGGCCAAAGCAGGGCACCTGCTTGATTCCGAAGCAAAAAGCATGGCAGAGAGCCCTGCCCACAATGGGAGGAGCTAATAATTGGGCCAGGTAAGGCTTCTCTGTCCACCTCAGAGGAGGAAGTACTCAATTAAATTCTGAGTGTCTGAACACAAGTTCAAAACAAAGATGAGCCTCCTTCTCCTGTCCCTCCCACCCTGAGCCCTCATCCCAAACTCCAAAACCAAATGTTGTGAGCTTGGGGCCCAGGGAAGTGAGGGCTGAGGGTGCAGTTGGCTACTTCCTCGCTTGGCATTTACTTCTTAGATTTAATACCTTTTGAAAGCTCTTAAAAATCTCCCCGCTCTTCTAAAAAGACTGCAGGGGAAAACTGAGACAGCTGTCTCAAGCCACTTGTACCCGACCACCACCCTCCCTCCCAGCGTGGCCACATCTTGTCCACTCTTTCTTCACTGGCCCAGGAAAGGGAACTCCTACAAGTCTTCTACCTTCCTGGGCTCTGTCAGGATAGGACATAGGTCCCTCCTACTCTCAATCTCCAAAACAATCTCAAAGGGCAAGAATTAGCTCCAGGATAGATCCAAAATCATTTTTCTGAGAACCCTACTGGTATCTAAATATTTCCTCTACCCTCTGTGATAGAGACTGCCAGTGATCTGCCAAAATTCATTCTCTATTCCTCCCATAGTAAGATATTTTATTTTTGTCTTACAGCTACATTGAAATATTATTGACATAAAACAAACTGCATGTATTTGATACATGTATCTACCCATGAAACCATTGCCAAAGTCAAGAAAACAACCATATCTATCACTCCAAAAGTTGTTTTATGCCCTTTTGTAGCCCCTTCCTTGCTCCCTCCTTCTCATGTCCCTCATTCCTAGACTGCCAATGATCTTTCTATCTCTAGTGATTAGATTGTATTTTCTAAAAGTTTTACATAAGTGGAATCATATGTATGTACTCTTTTGTCTGGCTTCTTTTGCTCAGCATGATTACTTTGAAATTCATTCATCTTTTTGCATGTAACAACAGTTCATTCTTTTTTATTGTTGAACTAGAGGCCCAGTGCACAAATTTATGCACAGGTGGGGTCCAGCGGGCTGGCCCCAATAGGGGCAGATCGAGACTGGGCCTGTTGGGAGGAGGGGATGGCAGAAGGTTGGCTGGACAGCCTGCCCGAATCAGGGCTCAATAAGGGCTGGGCTGGCTAGGGGGAGGGACCACAGGTGATTGGCCAGAAGACCCTGCCCCCAATTGGGTTTGGGGGGCTGATTGGGGCAGGGCTTGCCATGGGGTAGAGCTGTGGTCAGTGGGTCAGCTGGCCCTGCCCCCGAATGGAGTGGGGGGTGCCAACGGCCTGGGGGAGAGGCCATGGGTGGTTGGCCAGCTGGCCCTGCCCCTGATCAGGATGGGGAGGCTTATCTGGGGTGGGGCCAGCCAGGAGAAGGGGCTGCGGGCCTATCAGGGAGGTAGGGGCCCATCGAGGGCAGGGCTGGCCAGGGAGATGAGCTGCAGGAGTTTGACCAGCCAGCCCCAACCCCTATTGGGGTGGGGGGTGTGATCAGGGTTGGGGTGGACAGGGGGAGGGGTGCAGGAGATTGGCCGGCTGGCCTGCTCCCTATTGGGGCGGAATTTTGGGCCTATTGTGGTGGGGTGGGCCGGGGGGAAGGGCAGGTGTTATGGGGGAGGAGGGGTGTTTGGCCAGCCAGGGGGGGTGATCAGGGGCAGGGCCAGCCAGGGGGAGGGTCTGTGAGCCAATCAGGATGTTGGAGGCTCATAAGGGGAGTGGCCTGCCAGGGGGAAGGGCTGCAGGAGGTTGGCCACCTCCGCCCTTGATTGGGGTGGGAGAGCCTGATCAGAGGTGGGCCAGCCAGGGGAAGGGACTGCAGGAGGTTGGCAGGCCAGTCCCACCCTGATGGGGCTGGTTCACTGGCCACAGTGGGCATCATAGCAACTGGTTGTTCCAGTCATTACAGCATTATGGTCACTGGCTTTTTATATATATAAACTAGGGGTCCAGGGCACGCATATGTGCACCTTGAAAAGAACTGTGGGCCCTGAGGCTGCGGTGGGGACAGGGGTGGGTCTTGGCCCATCCTTCATGCCCCTTCCTGACCCCTCTTGCCACTGCCCCTGGTCCAGTCTGCCAGCAACCCTGCTCCCGCTGCTGCTGCTCCCCCATGTGCTCATGGAGCCGACCCTGCTCGCACCTGCTGACGACATGGAGCAACTGGGGCCGGTGCCAGCAGTGGGTGAAAGCAGGGCTGGCACTGGCAGTGGGTACAAGTAGCAGCTGCTGCCCTGATTGCTCCTCAGGAGCAGGGGAGGTAGAGAAGCCCTCAGGGGCGATCAGGGATGGCAGCCACCACTTTCACCCACTGATGGCACCAAGCTATCAGGACCGGCGCCAGGCACTGGCAGCAGGTGCAAGTGGTAGCTCCAGCACTGGCTATGGGTGTGAGCAGGGCCGGCGCTGGCAGTGGGTGTGAGCAGCAGCTGCTGGCCCCATTGCCCCTCAGGAGCAGGGGGAGATGGAGAAGCCCTCAGGGGGAATGGGGGCTGGCAGCCACCGCTCACACCCACTGGGGCGGCACTGAGTGATTGGGGCCAGCGCTGGGCACTGTCAGTGGGTGCAAGTGGTAGCTCTGGCACCAGCAGCAGGTGCGAGCACCCAGCAGGACCACAGCATGCAGGAGCAAAGAATTTTCAGTAACCACCAGAGGCTTGCCCTGATGACAGCGATCAGCGCCCGCCTTGGTCTGGTGCCCCTGCTCACCTATTCCACCATCTTGCTGTGGCTAATTCCCACCATGTTTCACGCTCTGCCACCTGCTGCTAATGCCCGCCATGTTCTGCACATGCCCCCTGATGGTCAGCACACGTCATAGTGACCGATTGTTCGACCGTTCGGTCTATTTGCATATTAGGGTTTTATATATATAAAAGATAGTATTTCATTGTATGGATGTACCACAATCTGTTTATCCGCTCACTTCTTGATAACTTGAATTGTTTCCAGTTTGGGGTAGTTACAAATAAAGTTGCTACATTTACATGTAGACATATGCTTTCATTCTCTTGGGTAAATATGTAGAAATGTATTGCCTGGATCATATGGTAGACATATATTTAACCTTCTAAGAAACTGTCAAGCTATTTTTCTAAGTGGTTGTACATTTTATATTACCACAAGTGGTGTATGAGAATTCTAGTTGTTCTACATCCTTGTTAATACATGGTATAATCAGCCCTTTTTATTTTAGCCATTCTAGTGGTGATTTACTATGATCTCATTATGGCTTTAATTTGCATTTTTCTACTGACCAATGAGCATATTTTTATGTGCATATATGCCATCCATATATCTTCTTTTAAATGAGGCATAAAATGGCCTAACTACAGACTATGTCTTTCAGACTCCCTTGCAGCTAGGTTTGGTCATATGATTAATAAAATGGGAAATAAATTGTATTTTTTAAAATTCACTCATGCTTGTTTAAAAAAATGTATTGCTCATAATCTATACTTTGTATCAATCTGCTTTTGCTGCTATAACACTGCATAAAAGCACCCCAAAACTCAATGGCAAACAAACATAAGCATTTATTTCTTGCTCAGAGGTCTGCAGGTCTCTGAGAAGCTTCTTTGCTCCCAGCTGAGGGTAAAGTTCAGGTTTGCTTCACATGTTTCATTCTGGCATCCAAGCTCCAGAGACAGAACCTTGGGCAGGTTCTGCTCATGGCTGAGGCCAGAAGCTCCCAGCGGATCAAACAGAAACTCATGATGCCTTTTAAGGCCGAGACTTAGAACTAGGGCTTAAAGTTTACTCCCCTGGGGTGGTGGACCAAAGAGAAGTGAAAATTTGCTGAACAATACAATCTACTAGTGTACTCTTCTCCTTCCCACCAACTGAAACACCAATGTATCTGTGGCCTGCATTTGACCATGCAGCTGAGGTTATTATTCTAAGGATGGTGAAGCCACAGGATGGAGGGTCCCTGAGTGTGCTTATGGAGCAGACAGCCTGCAGACCTGGCCCACTCTCATCTGAGGATTAAGCAAGAATGAATTTGCCTTCACCTTATTTATGATGCTG
>NW_006287953.1:198356-218453 GCF_000327345.1 Myotis davidii | reverse complement strand
TCTCCTCCTTTAATCACTTTATCTTTTTTAAATATATTTTTATTGATTTCAGAGAGGAAGGGAGAGGGAGGGAGAGATAGAAACATCAATAATGAAAGAGAAGTACTGATTAGCTGCCTCTTGCATGACCCCCACTAGGGATCAAGCCTACAACCTGGGCATGTGCCCTGACTGGGAATCGAACAGTGACCTTTATAGGTTGACACCCAACCACTGAGCCACACCAGCCTGGCTGATACTGCATGTTCAACCCTCTTTTGTTTTAACAACCTATACTTTGCCCTAATATACCCTCGAGCCTTTCCTTTTCCAACACAGGTAAAATGTGTTTTTGTTTTGTTTTGCTTTAATCTCATGTCAGGTGGGAAAAATTTACTTAGCAAGCATTCTTTCATGACTAGCAGCGCAGAAGAGGAAGGATCCCGGAGTCCAAATGCAGAAGTTAATATTTCATACTGCCATCCTGCCACATGAGCTGCTCCACTGGGTGTTTCCAAGAATTCTGGGAACTGACAGGCCATATTCAGAACATTGCTTCCCCTGGTCTCCAGACCCGTATGTTCACCTTCCTCTTACATGGCTCTGGCTCTGCCCCAGTTCTCCCTTCTCCAGGCCCGTGGCAGGTCCTGCAGAGCCAGGTGCCAGAGCTGGCCCTGGTACCCTTGCTTCTAACTGGCAGTGCCTCCGCCTAGCCTTGCTCCACTCAACAAACACTAAATAGCAGGCTCTGGCATCTCCTGAAGCTCTGCACTCATTAGCACGCTGGGAGGTAAGTGCAGGCAACCAGGGAGAATTTACCCTGCAGCAACAGGCGTCTCACATCGAAGCCAAACACACCCCAGCAGGTATCGAGTGCAGAGGTTGGGGGCCTCCAAATGCCTCAGAAAATCTTCCATTTTCCTCTCTGCAGAGCCAGCCACGTCCTCTCTTGCCCTGTGTCTCCCACAGTCCCAGCTTCCTTTCTGGGTCCCTTTTGCAGGAACAGTTGCCAGGGAAGTTTCCTGAGAGCCTGGGAAGCTGCCCGGGCCTCCTCTGCCACTTCTCCCTGCACACACTTCCTGGCTACTGGCAACTCGACCCCATTCCAGGAAAGCCCCCAGATCTCACTGCCTGCTCTCCTCTTTGCCCTCAATGCCCTTACCCTCTTCTCCACCTGGCAAACCCCTCCCCATCCTCCAGGTCCTGATTAAATGACACCTCCTCCAGGAAGCCTGCCCCTCAGCCCCCTCTCCCCCCACCCCCCCGCCACCACACACACACATACACACACACACACAGTGGTTACTTCCGCCTCTGGCTTCCTCAGATCAGTAGCATCTGTTCTTCTACCAGCCCCTCCGCATCATCCTTAGATATGTATCTGTTTCCTCCCACGCGTCAGTCTGTGCTTGATTTGAGGGAAGGGTGAAAGTCTTTTTTGTATCTGAGTCTCCAGCACCTGGCCTAGTACCAAACGACAAGTGTTGAGTCAATGTTTGTTGATGACTGGAAGAGTGAATGAGCAAAAACAGACAAGTGAGGGAATACATAGGTGGCTACATGGACATGTGCTTGGATGCATTTTCCCTTTCCAGCATTTATTTCTGTTGAAGTAAGTATTATATATGTATTCACTCTCTCCCTTTCTCTCCTGTAAGCTCTGGGAAGACACAGGCTGCACCTATTTTATTCACGGCTATGTCTTCGGTCCCCAGTTCAGAGCCTGGAACTCAGAAGAGGCACAATGAAATCTGCTGCATAAATGAAAAAGTGGCAGCATAATGGACCGGAGGGCAAGTGGATGTGTGAGTGGGCACCGGGGTAAAAGCAAGAAGGATCCAGGCCGTTTTGTAATCTAAAGAGACCTGGCATTTCTTCCTGGGTTTAAAAGACTGCTCTTTTCTTGGGAAATAAAAGCCATTAACTGGCCTGTTGCTTTTGATAAAGACCCCAGGATTCATCTAAAAGTGCAGGTTAAGGAAATTCAGTGTCAAACTTAGTTACAAGATAATTAACTGTCTGCCCTCTGGACAAGGGTATATATCTGCACTTTAGTGTGTGTGTGTGTGTGTGTGTGTGTGTGTGTGTGTGTGTGTGTGTTTCTTAATGTTAAAAGAGTGGTAGTTTTTCTTTTGATTCTGATTTGTTACTCCTGATGAGTGGGATGTAGTGTTTCATGGCTTTGGGCCCAGAGAGAGCAAAGAGCTGAGAAAGACCCTGAGCTGAGTGGAAGCAAGATCACCCCTCCTGGGCCCTGCCCACAGCTGGGTGGCACCAGGGGCCCGGAGAAAGGGGCAGGGAAAGTGCTCCTCATGACGGGCTGTAGGTTCTGGCTGTGGGAACTCTGACACAGGAGGTTTCATTTTAAGTTTCCCTTCTTGGTGCCACCGTGTCCTTAGAATATCCTCAGTACAATCCATTACCCATGACACCTTTATGCCATGGGAGCCTTGGAGAGTAAGGAAGACTGCTCTGTCCACTCTTGGGACAAACTGCTCTAGGGGATCAGAGGGATCCAGAGAAGCAAGGACAGCTGGGGAGGGAGAGGGAGGAAACTGCAGCTGACGGAGGAGGGGACAAGTCACAAACACCACAGGTAAATGCTCCCAAAAAAGCCTCAGGGAAATTCAGGGCGGGGCTGGGGATGGGGAAGCTGAGATTTCCTCCAGTCAGACAAGAGTCCAGAGAAGAGTAGAACTCTGATTATTAATGGATAGATGAAGGGTGGGTGAATGAATGGATGGGTAGGTGGGTAGAGGAGGGATGCATGGATCAATGAGTGGTGAGTAGGTAGATGGATAGAAGAGATGAATGAATGAGTGGATAGGTGGATAACTAGTTTTTATTATTCTACCTACAGGTAGTAGGCCCAAGCAGAGGGATTGGCAGTTGGATGTCTGAGTTATAAAGGATAAACATTGCTCACCTGGAACACACTTCACTGCCTAGAGTCCTAAAAAAACAAGCCTGCCTCGTCTGCTTCTTGGCCCTCTGCCCTGGCAACCCCTGTCCCGGGCTGGTACATGGATGGGCCTCAATCAGCCCAGGGGAGGAAATCTCCTAGTTAAAATATTCCACTGCAGCAGCTAAGAATGCACGCTGATTAGCCAAGTGCATGCCAGGCCCAACTACTCCACTCACAGCAGTGGCCTGATTAGAGAAGGAGGTGGTTCAATCAGCACAGCCTGCAGCCCTCAGACAGGGCCCTGGCACTGCCAGCTGCTCACGAGCTGGCCCTCCAGGCTGGGGCAGGCAGAGGGGTGTAGCTGTCACTGACCCCCGAGAAGTCAGCCCAGCTCCCAGCCTCTTTCTGCCTTTCTGGAACCAGGACCCTATCAGCACCTTGCAGGCTGTTAGGCTGGGCTCCTTGCTGACCACTTCCCATTTAATCACTTCGTCATCACAGCACTTTGAAGCTGATATTATTATGAGTCCCATTTCACAGCTAAGGAGACTGAGGCTCAGTGAAGTCAGGTAGGCCACAGAACCAGAATTTCAACTCAGGCCCTCAGTCCACGTGTAATATTTTAAAAGGCTTCAGGAACCTCGCAGTGAGGGAACCCAGTCAGGAACCTGCAGGACCCTTTATATCCAGGAGGGCTGGCCAGGTGGGGTGAGGCTGATCAGGGAGCTGTGCCTTTGTTTCCCCCAAAGAAAGGCCCTACAGAGCTCCATCCCTGGACCTGCCTGTAGCCTCTGAACACCCCATCAGACCCTCAGACCATAAAAACTGGCTACCAGGCCTACCAGGCCTCGCAGCCCTGCCTCCTCTTACAGTCTCACAGCCACAGCCAGAGACCTGGTCTCCTTGTTGCCCTGAGCTCACATCACAGGCTCTGGGGCACGTTGACCCACCCAACCCCTCTTCTTTGTCAGAGCTTAACAGCTGCCACAATGTTCCCATTAACTTGGATCAAGAGTAAGTGTGGCTCAGTCTTGCTCCCACTACTCTCTGCTCTCAGCGTGCCTACAAGATCCTCCTCCATCGCCCCAGCTTCCCTCCCTCTCCGGTCCTGCCCCTCATCATTCCCCTATGCATCACTCCTGTGCCCCAGCCACATGCCAAAGCTACCCAACTTCATCAGACTGCTCACTCTGCAGCAATGCCATTTGCTTCCTCCTCCCCATCCACCCAGTAAACACCAACTCTTCTTTCAAATCATGGAACATACTAACATACCTCAATATGGGGTTGGGGGGACAAAAAGAGATAAATCAAAGAATTTATATACTTACCAGAGGCCCAGTGCACAAATTCGTGCACAGGTGGGGGTCTGGCTGGCCAGGCCCCAATCGGGGCAGATCAGGGCTGGCCCTGTTGGGAAGAGGAGATGGTGGGAGGTTGACCAGCTGGCCCTACCCCTGAAGGGGGTGGGGGGTGCCAACTGAGGGCCAGCAGCCTAGGTGAGGGGCCATGGGTCATTGGCCAGCTGGCCCTGCCCCTGACCAGGGTGGGGGGCCTTGGCAGGGGGAGGGGCTGCAGGAGGTTGGCTGTTTGGCCCCACCACCTATTGAGGTGGGGGGTGAGATCAAGAGCAGGGCCAGCTGGGTCTGTGGGCCTATCATGGTAGGATGGGCTGATTGGGGGTGGGGCTGGCAGGGGGAAGGGCAGGGGGTGAAGGGGGGTTTGGCCAACCAGCCCCATACTTGATCAGAGTAAGAGAGTCTGATAAGGGGCTGGCCAGCTGGCCCCACCCCCTGATTGGATGGTTTGCTGGCCATAGTGGGCATCATCGCAACAGGTCGATACAGTCTTTATGGCGTTATGGACACTGGCTTTTTATAAATATAGACTACTGGCCCAGTGCACAAAATTTGTGCAGTGGGAGGGTGTCCTCCAGCCCAACCATCTTTGTGGCGGCCATCTTGTGATGACGTCGCGTGTGATGGCACGAGGACCTCCTAGGCTTTTATTAGTATGGATATGTATAGCCATGGACACAGGCCATACGGTAGTGAAGACCTGGCGGGGGAGGGGGCCGGGTAGGGGCTGGGAGGAGGGAGGTTAAAGGGGGGGAATGGGAGATATCTGTAATACTATCAACAATAAAAAATATATTTTAAAACATCTCAAGTTCAGTATCATTCTTGATGGAAGACGTGTGGTGCTGCCGGAGCATCCCCCCCCCCCCCCCCCCCCATGCCAAGACTAAATTAAGCACTCCCTTCTTTGGGTCCTCCTGGGTCTGCCTCTCTCACCAGAGACCCAATAATACTTGAGTGTTCTTTTCTATTCTCATGTTTGGCTCCTCTGTCAGGTCAGCTTGCCAGATTTTAAAGGTAGAACCTATTTTCCTCTTTTTCGTCCAGCTCCCAGCTCAGAGGAGGCACTGAGTAATGTTTGATCAATCAGCAAACGATTCTCAGAACAAAACCCTTCCTGTCCAGCCTCGCACACAGACTGGCACACTGCAGCGGATTAAGGAGTGAATGTGGAGGGTGGGTGGGAAAGAGCTGATTGTACAGCATCGATTCAAAGTTTTGCGGAGTGGACACAAGTGAGAATCCCCGCTGCAGTGAGGCAGTTCAAGAGCCTCCTCGGACCCACCAACAACTGCAGTAGGTCCAACGTAGCTTCACAAGTCTGTGGTCTTGTCCAGTCGAGCCCCACACTGCTTGTGCCCATCTCCAGGCAGAGGAAACAATGCACTGTGACCACAGGTTAATCAGATGAGACCTAATCACCAAGGTGCATCACAAAGTTAGAAAAAGAAGCTACGAAGCCAGTGGTTCTCAACCTTGGCTGCACATTAGAATCACCTGGGAATCTTTTTAAAATCCTGATTTCTGGGCCTCACCCTCCGGAAATTCTGTTTCTTTGTTATGGGGTGGGGCCACAACATTAGTAACAAAGAAACAGAATTTCCGGAGGATGAGGCCCAGAAATCAGGATTTTAAAAAAAGATTCCCAGGTGATTCTAATGTGCAGCCAAGGTTGAGAACCACTGTACTAAGCGATAGAATGAAAGCTCAGTCCCTGAACCAATCACTGTCCTCAGCAATGCCAGGAGCTGTGTCAGCTCCACCCCCAAAGAGCTGAAAATTGAGGAGTGCAATTTCCCAAAGGACATTCCAAGGTCACTTACAGAAGAAAGGCGCAGGATGGGGGGCACAACAGCATCCCCCAGTGCCCAATGCCTGCACTGAGCCTCCATTGCCCTCGGCCTCCCCTCTGTCGGAACCACTTCTCTGTGTAAATGCTCAGAACAAGCCACCTGTTGGCCACTGACAAGTGCATAGCCCTGGGGGGAAAGGGCTTCTGTGAGCCCGACTCATTCCTTTCCCAAATGGAACTATGTTCTATTTGAAATCCTTTAATGAGGAGCAAACAGGAGTCACGCATCTATCCGGATGTGGACACCGGGCCAGAGATGTCTGATGATTAATTGACCGACCAAATCTAGTTTTTTCCCTACGCCCAACGCTAACAGGCCCTTTCATTCAGTGCTCAGCAAAGTTTGACTGCAGGAAGCAGATCCCTTTTCAGTTACTTCTAACAGATGAAGTTCATTTGCCAACTTAAGTCCACAAGCACCTATTAAACACCGACTGTATGTCACAGAGAAGCTGAACTGGGAAGGCAGTAACGCAGGTGACCCAGATCCCGCTCATAGCTCAGTGGACGGGACAGGCCTGTGAACAAATGTTTTCAGTGTTGTGCAGGCAATACTTACGGTTTCCTAGGCCTGGCCTAGTAAATTACCACAAACTGGCTGATGTGAAACAACAGAAATGCATTGTCTCACACTTCTGGAGGCCAGAAGTCGGAAACCCAGGTGTTTTCAGGGTTGATTCCTTCTAGAAGCTCTGAGGAAGAATCCATTCCAGGTCTCTCCTTGCTTCTGGTGTCTTCTCTCTTCAAGCTACTGGCAATCCTTGGCATCCTTTGGCTTGTAGACACATCACTCCAATCTCTGTCTCCATCTTCCCATGGCCATACCCTCTGTGTCTATGTCAAATCATCCTTACCTTTTTTATTAGGGCCGTTGTCACTGGATTTAGAGCCCACCCTAATCCAGGATGATATCACCTGGAGACCTTTTGTGTAATTTCATCTGCAAAGACCTTTTTTAAAATAAGTCCACAGTTCCAGATTTGGGGTGGACGTATCTTTTGGGGTGCACCATTCCACCCACAAAAATAATGATGCAAGGTACAGATAAGGGAGTGGTTTTCTGTCTTTACAAGGCAATGGCAGTGGTGTCTTCACAGATGAGGGCATAGTTGTGGTCTCTGAGAAAAGAACGGGAGTGTATAAGGGAAGAAAGGAGGTGAAGGGCATTCCAGGTAGCAGCAGGCACCAAAGCTAGGAAAGAAAGCAAGGAGTCACCATGAAGGAACTCTTAGCAGTGTGGTGTGAAGGGAGAGTGACAGAAGATGAGGCAGGGCAGGGAAGTGGGGCCAGACCTTGACAGGGCTTGAGAGCCTTGGGGTGGGGGCTCTGAACTTGATCAGGGCCACAAGGAGTTCCCTGAAGAGGGAATTGATTGGTTTTGTGTGGATGAGCACTCCGTTCTACTCAAAGGCTCTTTTTTGTTACAGATTTATGCATTTCCTTTGCAACCTTGGCAATGAATAGCTGGGAGCCATTTGAGGGCTGGGCCATTTGCTTTATCTTTGTATCTAGCCCGTGTCTGATGTCTAACACACAGTACGTGTTCAGTAAACATGTCCTTTTAATGAATGAACTGAAAAAGGTGACTACCAAGAGCAGGTGGCCTCCAGGCCTCACGCATCAGAGGCAGAGTGGGAATGAAACACAGGTCATGTGTTTATTAGACTCTGTCCAAATCCCAGTTCTGCCACTTGGGAGCTCTGTGACCTCAGACAACCCCCTCGCTCTCGGGTTCTCAGTTCGCTCCTCTGAATGATGGAAATCATCATCACCGTCATAAACGCTGCCGGTTAATGTCTGAACCTCAGGCAGTGCGTGCCCGGGGCAGCCGCCCACAAACAGGAACTGGCTCTGAAGAGGCTGCAGTGCGCAGGGAGTGGGGCCCAGAGCTGGGGTTGGCCATGGCACCTTCAGCTGCTCAGACGCCAGAGGCTCAGGGGGACGCCAATGACGCAATTGACATTAGGGCAGCCTCTGGCTATGGTCATGTCGGGGATGATGCTCCCGTGACAGGCCATGGAGCTGCCACCACAGCTGCTCACAGACACAGTTGCCCCACTGAGGTAGCCCCCAAAGTCAGAGCTGGGCTCCAGAAAGGCCATTGTGGAACCCTAACTCAACACTAGGCCTGGGGGCGGGCGTCCTCCCTGATGTGTTTCCACCCCAGGCTGCCTCCCAGCTCCTGGCTCCCATTGGCTGGCCCCGGAGGCCTCAGGATAGAGCTTACATGGGCTTCATGCCCCACTGTCCTCTCCTAGGGTGGGGTCCTGGCTCTGAGCCTATACTGGCCCTCTGTCCACTAGAGATACGCATGGTGGCCTCCTAGCCACACCCTCCTGTCACCTCCCTGTGCTATATGAGTACCAGGTGAACACAACCCTCTCCTCTAGGCATCAACTTTCTGGTGCAGAGCTGCTCCTCAGGCAAGATGGGACAATCCCTTGAGGACTGGGTCTTGGGACACTGAGTCCATTGGGTGCCGGGCAGGCTAGGGACTGTAGCATCTGTTAGCGCTGTTAGTCACACCAGAGCCACACGCAGCCCCAGGTGTGGGCCGCAGGAACAGGCGGCCATGAGAGAGGAGAACAAGGTGCAGGCAGGAAGCTGGAGATGAGAGGAGGCACCTGCCGAAGGGCTGGCAGACCCTGCACCCTCTATGGAGCCCAGCTGTCCTTCCTGAGAGCCCCTCCGCCCACTGAAACTACATCCCGTGGGTTTCAGCTTCACGTAGCTTGGCAATCCCTGCCAGGAATGCGCTTCCTGACGCCGCCTAAAGCAACCGACTCAGGGTGTGCATTTGTGATGCCCACGCCTGGCGCTCAGGGGATGATGTCACACACGCGGATGGAGCACCTCCTCAGTGCTGAAGGGCCCTCAGTGCCTGACAAGTGTTAATTCTTTAACTTTTGAGGCAACACTTTGAGGAAGTATGAGTATGAAGGAGAGGAGTATGAGGAGTCTGAAGTACACAGAGAGACGCTAAGCAATGGTGCCAAGTTGGCCCAGCATTAAGTAGAGGGGTTGACTTCTGTTGCAGGGTCCACACTCATACCCCAGGCCACGCTGACAGGCTGCGACACAAAAGGCTGGTTCCTTCCCGGAGCCCAGGGATGAGCTGGCAGAACAGGAAATACTTTGTCGCCACTGTTGTAGGCAGAGAAAAGAGGGTGGGAGCCAGTGCTGTGGGAGTCACCTGCAATTCAGGATGTCAGAGCGGGCTTCACCAGAGGGCTGCCATTGAGCGGGGCCTTGAAGGATGTGTAGCAGCCCATCAGGGTAGAATTGGAGAAGAGACAATCCTAGACGGAGGCAACAGATGGTGCAGAGGTGTGCAGGGACAAACGCCTGGTCTACCTTCTCCAGCCCACACTGATCTAAGTCTTTTCTGATATCTTACTGCACTGATGGGGGATGCCCACAGGCTAATCAAATGCCCACTGGAAAGTGCTGTGCTGTTCTCCTCTGAATCCATAGAAGCACGTGTGCATGGCTGGTTCCTGCCGCTTTAAACTAGTGTTGCACCTCAGCGCTGTGCAGAAAGCTGATCCCATGAGGAACAGCCCCCATTACCTCAATGATTTTCTATCTCAGCCCAGTTCCAGGGAAACCCACCCCTGTGGTATGTCCTTCCTTCAGCCCCTCCGTTCCTTTCAAGCCTGCCATCTGATCCTTCCCTCTGTGCTGACCTCACCCAGGTAGTGTCTCTGTCCTCTCAGGTAAGACCCATGTCTGAACCACCCAGCATCAAGAACCCTGCCCTGTGCCAGCCCACGTGGCTCCAAATGCCCTGGCCACCCTGTCTTCCCTGTTCCCACCAAACGGGCTCAGTTAGGGCACAGAACTTGTGCTGCTTCTCTGCCTGGCAGTGAGGCCCCAGTCAACTCAGCAAAGCCCTCCCCTGGATCCTGCACTCATTCCAACAAATGGAATTCTTAATGCTTTGCTGGGCTCCCTAGAAAGTCAGGGAAATTTCCCTGGCTAAACATGGAAAATAAAAGAGAGAGAGCAAGATCAGAAAATTAAAACTCACAGGTGAAAGGTAGGGTTTCCTTGAGGGCAAATGTCAACACTGATAGGAAAACTAAGCCCCGTGTAGAAGGCAAGGTCAGAGATCTGAGCCTGACTACAACTTTAATCAGGGTCTTGGAAGGGAACTAAAGTGAATCCAGATCTCTGGAGCTCCTTGATTCTCTGCAGAGGTATCTATCAATTGCCTCTGAAAAATTAACCTCCCAATCTAGGTCTGACCTGGCTTTTAGATAAGTTCAATTCAAAGTGAGCTTGCAATGGAAATCACCAAACGTATATAAAATGATGAAAGTCACCAGGATGACAAGTAGATTTATACCTTCAAAAGCTTTAGACATTGGAATTGTAATATGCAGTTTGTAAATGAACCCTACATTAAATAAAGAAAGAACAAAAAAGTGAAGCTAAAAATGTGCAAGGACTAAGGAACTATCAAAAACACACAAGAAAATATGAAAATGAAATTTTAGACACTTTCAGAAATGAAAATTAAATAGTTGAAGTTAAAAATTCAGTGGATGGGTTAAAGAGCAGATTAAACACAATTAAATAGAGAATTGATGATCTGGAAGATAGAGCTGAAGAAATTCATAAGAACACAGTTGGTGGGGGAAGGGGTTAGAGTTCAACCAAAGGACTTGTATGCATGCATATTAGCATAACCAATGGACACAGACACTGGGGCAGTGGGAGCTTGCCTTAGGGGGTGGGAGTGGTGGTGGGGGGGGAAATGTGTCAATCAGGGGAAAAGGAGACATATATAATACTTTAGACAATTTAAAAAATGAAAACAAAAACACAGTTCAGTCAGGAAGATGGAACATACAGGAGGGTAAATGATATGTGAGGAGCAATAGGAATGAAAGAGAGCCAATTTTCAGATAAGTAATGGTGGAGAAAATGTCCAGGACTGAAGAAAAGTTATGAATCTACAGATACAGAAACATTAATATAGTAAACAAGGCTAATTAAACAAATCCACACTAATACTATTGCAGGGAGCATGCAGAAAAACTAGTGACAGAGAAGATTCTAATAGCAGTGAGAGAGCAAAGGCAGGTCTTCCCCAAAGGAATGACAATTACATTGACAGCCAAATTCTCAACAGTAGTGGAAGCCACAAGACAACAGAATAAAATCATCAAAGTGCTGGGAGCAAAGAACTAGTCAAAACAACAACAAACAAACAAAAAAAACAACAACCTGTTTTAAGGTTCAGAGCAAATGAAGACATTTCAGATAAATAAAAACCGAGTTTACAATCATTTGAACTTCTCTAAAAGAACTTCTAAATAATGAACTTCAAGAAGAAGAAAGATGATCTCTGAAGGAGTACAACAAAGAACAAACAAATTGGTAAACATGAAGGTAGATACAAACCAGACATTCTCTCCATGGAAAATATTTTAATCACAACAACAATCTATATGTATAAAAGCCGAAGCAACCAGAAGGCCGAAACGACCGGAATTTCAGAATGACCAGAACGACCGGAACAACTGGTCACTATGACATGCACTGACCACCAGGGGGCAGACATTCAATGCAGGAGATGCCCCTGGTGGTCAGTGTGCTCCCACAGCCAACCTCCTGCGCCACCAACCTCCCCTGGTCCCTCCCTGCAGCCAGCCAACATCCAACGGTCCTCCCCACTGTCTGGCAGGCCCCGGCCAGCAGCCAGCAGCTGACAGGAAGGAAGGCCCTGGCCAGCAGCCAAAAGGAAGGCCCAGGCCGGCAGCTGGAAGTCCCCAATCAGCCCTGATAGCCGACCAGGTTTAGGGTCCTCACCGGTGCACGAATTTCGTGCACCAGGCCTCTAGTAACAATATAAGAAGATACAATATATGACAGACCTAAAATACTCAATGACAATATCATGTCAGTCATGAAAAAGGTGAGTATATTAAAGCATGTAACATTCTTGTGTTGTTTCAGGGACTGTTGAGGAGAGACATTTAGATATTGTTTAATGATGCTAAGTGCACAGGTAAAAAGCAAGTGCAATAACTAAAAATACAGAAATTAAATGTATGATTTTAAAAAATGTAGAAGTAAAAAATAATTTTGAAAGTTAAGCCAATAATAACCATAAAAAACAATAAAAACAAAGCAGGAGAAAGAAGTACAGAAAAGACAAGGCAAAGAGAAAGAATAAACTTTAAAAAACAAATATATATATAACCACAAAAAATATAAAAGGACTAAAGTCACTCATTAAAATATATAACTTAGCAGACTGGCTTTAAAAAAAGTATATGCTATTTAAAAGAGATAGATCTAAAACATAAAGACACAAAAAAGGTAGAGGAAAACAAAAGAATGGAAAAAATATATACCAGATCAAGTATAACTAAATAAGTTTGGGGTAGCTATACTGATATAAAATTACACTTTAAGACAAAATGCAATGGAGTCAATACATTATAACAGGTTCAATCTCCAGGATGTTATAAAGTCTATTAACTTACATTCATCTGATAATATAGTTTTAAACTTGTTCAAAATATAGAAAGAAAAGAAAAAATTACCTTCATAGTGGGAGAATGCAACACATCTCTCTAACTATTGACAGATCAAGCAGACAAAAATGTAGGAAAGATACAAGCATTTGGGCAACTGAATCAGCTATCTTAGTTAAAACTCTATACCCCGTAATCAGTTGGTAGACATCTTTTGAAGCACATAATTTAAAATTTTACAAAAATTGTCCACATATTAAGCCATAAAGTAGTTCTCAACCCATTTCAAATAGATCCCTATTGTGCCATTTAAAGTGTAAGTCAATAATGAAAAGATAACCCAAACCACCACCACCACCACCAGGCTGGCTAGGCAGGTCTGCTTCACCAAGGGATTCGGGGACTGCAATCTGTTCCATGGTGATGCCTGATCAATCCTTGGGGTGCTTTCCTCATCTATCCCGCTGAAGCTTGGTCATGGCCATGCTTGTCTGCCAGCTTGCAGAAAGAGAAAGAGTCCAGGACAAGCAATTTTATTTTAAACTCACATTGCATTTGGTGCTAATTTAATCACACGGATGGGCCACACTCAGCCCAACAGAGGCTGAAAATGTGGTGTCTGGCCATACAGCTGCGTCCAGGAAAATATGGAGTGCAGAGCTGAAATACCCTCCAGCAGTTTGCCACATGCCCAGGCTCATTCTCTGAAGTATAATATTATTACCAAAACCACAAAAGAATAGTGTGTGTGTGGGGGGGAGAACATTACTGGCCAGTCTCATGAAAAGAGATATAAAAATCCAAAACAGGAATAAGACATTCTTATTCCAGCAATTTAGAAAATACAGAAATAGAATTAAGCATTCTAACAGATTTTTTAACATGATCATCTCAGAGTAGATCTACTCTCAGTTGATTCTTGCAGATGAGAAAAGAAAGACAAAGAGAAGCTATAGGACTCATTCAAGGTCACTTAGCAAGCTGAAGTCTCAAAGTTCCCACCTCCATCCTACCCCCTTAGCTGCCTGGACACCTAAAGGACACAGAGGGGACCACACCCTTTGTAATTACACATCAATTCTTTCCAGCTTTCTGAGACCAGCACACACTAGACAAGCCTTTGGCTTCCTAGTCTTGTGAGCTAACTTCATGAGCACTCGGACAGCACCTACTTCACAGAGCACCCTGACACGCCCTGTTCCTTTCATTCTCACAGAAACCCAGTGCGGCAGGGAGTGTAATTGGCCTCTTGGGTTACTATGGCCATCTCCTCCTCTATAGGGATCCCAGCCACAGCCGGTTCCCTGGATATGTTCCCTGAAGAATTGCACTACTAGCTCCATGTGGGAAAACCTGTTCCCAAAGGTGTTCTGAGAAGCCCCAGAGGGCAAAAGCTGAGGCCAGAGGGTGCATGGTGGCAGGCTGGGTTGGGCAAGTGCGATGCCCCCATGTGTCCCTGGCAGGAGCCCGCCCCCAGCCTGCTACTTTGATGTCCTCATTTAAAGACTGGAGCAGGATTATAGCTCTCCTTTCCTCCCCTCCCTGCAGCACACACGCACACACATACTTCACACACTATTTATAGATTTATAGATGGACAGGAAGCTTTACTGTAGGGAGAGGACTGGATTAGGAATCAGATACCATGAGCCGTGACGTTGGCTCTGTCACTCACGCGCATGTGATCTTGGACAAATTGCCGACCTGAGCCTCGTCTACGCGGCACCCCCTGCAGCTTCCGTGAAGTGCTGGATGCAGGGGGTGTGCTGGCATCGAGGTAAGAAGATGCTTCCTGGCAGCATTCGTATTTTTCATCGCAGGAGGCAGGTGGGTTCTCTGGCTCAGCCTCTCTTGAACATTAGCACATCGGGGGTGGCCAAGAGACCCATAAATCCCGTCTGCCTTAAGTAGGATAGAGGTTCAGCTGCTGTAATGAAACCTCAAACTAACCGTAGTTTAAATAAGAAAGAAGTGCATTTCTCTCTCGTGTAACAAGCTACCCAGGATGGATGTCATGGCTTCGTAACCTCAGGGGCCCAGGATTCTTCTGTCTGTTGCTGTGCCATCCCTTGGGTGCGACCCTCACCATATGGTTGCCATTGCCTCCGGGTGCCAGGAAGCAGGCTGGAGGCACCAGGGCCCCTCCTCCCCGTGAAGGACATAATCCAGAGGTTGTTCATAGGCCTTTCCTCCGTCCCACTGGACACAACTCAGCTGCATCGCCACACCCAGTTATGGAGGAGGCCAGGGTGCATAGTCTTTAGCTGAGCAGCCATCCGTCCAGTTTAAAATTCTACTATTATTGAAAAGGGGACACAGGCACGGGAGGATAATTCCCCATCTCTTCCATACCATCCTTCTCTTTCCATACTTCAGGGGAACGAGAAACCCTTTGGGGCTAAACATGGGCTTTCTAGTAGAGTTCTCAATGGGCATGCATTTGAATTTGCAGTGACTTTTAGAGGCTCTATTTGGAGACACTAAGTTAGGGAATCCGTCAAACAAACATGGTCTCACACAGGTGAACTCTGGGTACCGCTGGGAGCACCTCCTCCCTGCTCTCCTATGAGAAAGAACCCTGAAATAGCTGCTAAAGGGCAGAGGTGGGGCTCAGCACAGAGCATAGCTGAAGGCATGTGTCCAGCAAGACTCCCCAGCCCCTGAGGTCCTGGCCTCAGTCACCCCACCTGTCACCATGCACTTCTCTGTCCAGAGAGGCAATGGTGGAGAGCCACTGGGAACGGGCACGAAGCTCTGAGATGGGGTTCAAGGAGGCCCTCGCCCTCCCTGAGAGGCTGTACCATCAGCGTCATTGGCAGGTTCAGGGCCTGTAGATCCAGAGCTGGGAAGGTGTAGACATAGCCAGGGGCTCCGGAGTCCCGCACAGAGAGCTGGGGGCCCATTGAGGACCGGCTGCTCCATGACAAGGGCCAAGTGCAGAAGCTAGCACCGGAGGAGCTGGGTGGCTGCACCCTCTGTTCAGGGCCTCACGCACACCAGAACGTCAGGATGCCAATGTAAGGTTAGCCATTTACAGGGAGCCCCTCGTGCCACGCTTCATGTTAGGGCTTTATATATATATTTTATAGAGAGATATTTCTCACTTATTGTTCATAAAAACCCGATGGGGAAGGAGGAAACTGAAGCTAAAAGAAGTGAAATTACACTGCAGACCACATGGCCAGTGAGGAGTGGGTGGCAGGATTCAAGGCCAGTCTGTCTGACTCCCAGGTCAGCGAACTGACCACTACAGTTCCAGAGGCAAACTCAGAGGGGGGAAGGGCGGGAAACGCAGGAGTTAGCATCAGGCGGGCTTCCATCTCTCCACTCCTGCCAGCAGCCAATCCCAGCCCTCCACTCCCAACCCCAGCCCTCTACTCCCGCCAGCAGCCAATCCCAGCCCTCCACTCCCACCAGCAGCCAACCCCAGGCCTCCATGCCCAGCAGCCAATCCCAGCCCTCCGTTTTACCAGCAGCCAATCCCAGCCCTCCATTCCCACCAGCAGCCAATCCCAGCCCTCCATGCCCAGCAACCAATCCCAGCCCTCCATTTCCACCAGCAGCCAATCCCAGCCCTCCATGCCCAGCAACCAATCCCAGCCCTCCATTTCCACCAGCAGCCAATCCCAGCCCTCCATTCTCACCAGCAGCCAATCCCAGGCCTCCACTCCCACCAGCAGCCAATCCCAGAGCAGCTCTCCAACTACCACCAGCAGCCAATCACAGTCCTCCATGCCCAACATCAGCCAATCCCAGCCCTCCACTCTCAACCCCAGCCCTCCACTCCCACTAGCAGCCAATCCCAGCCCTCCGTGCCCACCAGCAGCCAATCCCAGCCCGTGCCAGAGACCTCCGCTGCAGCAGGGACGCTGGGTGTGCTGTTCACCCCTCTGATCCTGCAGCTCCCACCTCCTCAGCTCCCCACCCTCTCTGTCTGCCCTCTTGCCCTGCTCCATCTTTTCTCTCGGCTTCTCTCCTCAGATGATGCACTATTTGTATTTTGTCCATCGCTGTGCACTACGGGGAGGCTCCGGGAGGACAGGGATTTCTTCTGGTTTTATCCACTGCTGCATCCTCAGCGTCCGGCTAAGAACCTGGCCAGGTGTGGGCACCTGGTAATATTAACCCGTGGATCTATCTACCTACCTATCAATCAACCAATGGGCACCCAGTAAATTCAATGAATCGATCAATTGTCTAGCAGGCTGTACACATGCCTTATCCCCCCCACCCCCAGGGATAAGCTGAACAAAGGCTCTGTGTGCATGAGCACAAAAACACACATTGACAAGGTGTGAGGGGCGAGACTGCGCCGGAGAACCTCAGGCTATGCGGGCTGGCTCCTTCCCTCCTCGGGAAACAGGAGTGGCGCAGAGGGACCCAGCTCCGGGAAAGCAGTGCACATCGTGCCCCCCAGACAGGAGGAGTCGGTCGGGTCCCTCTGCCCAACCCCCCTCCCCCGGGAGCCCTCCCCGTCAGAGAAACCCCTCTCCTGGCAGCATCTGAACCAGCCCCTGGGGCCGGCCACTGAGCCCTCCTGGATGACAGCGTCCGCGGGTCCCCAAAGCAGGACACCCAGGCACTTGGCGTTTGGAGCAGGCATCGCTGTTCCTCTCACAGCACAGTGGGTTCTGGAACGTTCTGAGGAATGGGCCACTTTGGCCAGTGAGGGCAAACCCCAAGCATTGGATAAACACAGCAGCCGGTCTCCACCCCTCTCTCGGGACTGATTCAGGAGGCCCTGGCGCTCCCGTCAGCTGCCAGGCCGTCCGCGCTCAGGAAAACACGGCTGCTCCCCAGGCGGCTGCAGGCTGCTCCGAGGAGCTGCGGCCACAAGCACCAGGCATCCGCCTCCTGGCCCGGGAGCCCATCAGTTATTATCTGCAGCACAAACACCTACCACTTTGTCCTAACATTTTGGCAGTTTCCTGCAAACAGAGCACTTAGCGCTGCCCCATAACTCTGCGCGCTCGCTGGGCCCCGGCTCCCAGCTGCAGGGCAGCCAAGTGGCCTGTAACACAAGCAAATGAAACCTTTGGGGTTGTTTTTATGGGCCTCGGCGGCCCCCGCCACTCCCCTCGCTCCCGCGGCAGACGGCACGACACAGTTTTTGGACGGGCCCGGTGACGCCAGCCCAGGGGATTACAACAGGCTGGACTGTGCGCCCTAGTGGCATTTTCCATCCTCGGCCAGGGGCTTCCGCGGCAGGCGCCGGGGATCTGCGGCCTGCACGTCCGCCGCTGCCTCCGCAGGGCTTGGGCGCTACCCTCGCAGCTGGGCACCCCTGGCACATGCTGATCCAGCAGGGTGGACAGAAAGCCCCAAACACAACCACTGGCTGCCCAAATATTTGCCTCCCCAGCCGAAGCAAGAAGCCCCAGGCCTGGCCAGTTCAAAGGCCTGGTCGCTGTTCCTGGCAGAGCCGGGGGATTCTGGTGGCCACAGGACATGGTGCAGAGCTACTTTGTGGGCCTGGTCCGCTGCCCACTGCAGGGATTTGTCCAGCCTCTGGACTGGAGAGGTGACTCCAGGGATGGCTGGACAGTCTGGCTGTCTCCTGTCCCCCTTCCTGGGCCCCTTCCCTTTGGCCCATCCAACTAGCTACTGCCTCCTTCTAATGATCCCTGGATCCTCCTGTGGCTAAAGAAGGTTTCGGAGAAATACTGCTAAGTGCCAGGTGCTATGCTGTCACATGAATGGCTGTTGCCTTATTCAGTCCTCCTGAAAGTCCCGTGAGAAGGTGGCATTGTCTCTATCTGAAAAGTAAACATGCTTGTGCTCAGAGAGGTTAAGTGACCTGTCCAGGGTCACACAGCTGGTGCTGGGACAGAAACCCAGAACTGCCTCAATCCAAACTTGATGCTTTTGCCTCCTGGGGAGAGAAGTAGGAGCTCAAGAGAGCTTCTTGAGCCCAGCCAGTGTGTCTCAGTGGTTGAGCATCAGCCTATGAACCAGGAGGTCATGATACCATTCCCAATTGGGGCACATGCCTGGTTGCAGGCTTGATCCCTAGTGTGAGGCGCCCAGGATGCAGCCAATCAATGATTCTCTCTCATAATTGATGTTTCTATAACTCTCTACACCTCTCTTCCTCTCTGAAATCAATATATACAAGTGGGTTTTTTTGTTATTGGGTTTTTTTTTTTTTTTTTTTTTTTTTTTTTGTAAAGAGAGCTTCTTGAGAAGCCAAACACTCTTGCTCGCTTGGGGAAGGCATTACGGATGTGCTGTGTGTGACACCAGGCAATTGTCTTGTCCTTGCTGGTCTGGAGTGTCACCCTCTGTGCAGTGAAGAGCATGGATCTGATGTCCTCTTAGGTCTGCCTTGTCTCTTACACTTGACCAGGGTGAGCTCCAACCTCCAGAATACTCACCCTTCACTCAGACATCCTCAGCCACTGCAAGGTTGCTGCACTGGCCTCCAGCTGCCTCCCTGTCTGCCACAGGCACCCACCCCTCCAGTACCCCCCAGGAGCCCACATGGGCTGTGTACCTGGCCACTACACAATATCTACACCTGTTGGCTTGATGTTCAAGGCCTCTCAAAATCTGGCCCCACTCTCAGGCACAAAGCATACGGCAACACCAGGCCCAGAGGACTAGAGAAAGAAGCTAGGCCAGGATGGGCAAGGAGATGGAGGCTCACCTGGGCCAGGGCTGCCGCAGAGCTTGGCTGAGGATTCAGGGTTGGAAGCTCTCGGCGTTGGGGTAACAGGCAGTTTGTCAGCCTCTCAAGGCCAGGTTCAGGCACAACTGGAGAGACCGCAGAGACTACCAGAAACTTAGCTCAGTCCTGGGACTAAGCAAGCTACAAGGAGTTCAGGCCAGGACCTGGCTCTTGATGAAACCGAAGGGCTAATCAGGGAAACCAAGGCAGTTGTCAGTTGGGAAGACAGAGTAGGAATCCTCCCATTAACAGGCATCCAGGCCTGAGTTGCTGCCCACCTAAAACCCTGTATCCAGGATGGGCTGGGGACTGAGGCCTCAGAGGTACAGCCTGCCTCGACCGGGACTGACTTAGGAGCCTGTGAGATCACACATATTCATGTGGCTACCCTTCATGCTGGAGATTGCTACTGTGTTCCCCGCCTGCAGTGCAGTGTCTCCTCCTGACACCCCACCAAGTGGTACTCATCGCCCCAGACTTGCTCTATTCTCCCTCAGTGGCCCCCTTCTGTTCCTCTTCCTCCAGGATGTCTCCCATCAAGCCTGCCCTAATCCCGCAGTCCTGGTTGGCAGGTCACTCACACCGCCTAGACCAGCGGTTCTCAACCTGTGGGTCGCGACCCCTTTGGCGGTCGAACAACCCTTTCACAGGGGTCGCCTAAGACCATCCTGCATATCAGATATTTACATTACAATTCATAACAGTAGCAACATTACAGTTATGAAGTAGCAATGAAAATAATTTTATGGTTGGGTCACAACATGAGGAACTGTATTTAAAGGGCCAGAAGGTTGAGACCCACTGTCCTAGAGGAAGCAAATGGATGCCTCTTGGGTGAGGGGAGCCAC
>NW_006287953.1:197292-197744 GCF_000327345.1 Myotis davidii | reverse complement strand
TTCTCTACCCCCCCCCCACCGCCCCACCCCCCCGTCATTCAGAGGCGCTCACCAGGCACCAGCCAGGTCCCAGAGTTTCCCTGACTAGAAGCAACCTCAGCCCCAGGGTGGCCCGCTGGCCCTCTCCCTGCCCAGCTGCCCAGGCCTGGGAATAGACAGGCCCCGCCCAGCCTAATTACTCCCATCCTGCATCTGCCTTTGGTTAAATGCACAGCTCCTCTCACAGGCTTGGAACCCCAGCCATAAACAGAGCATCTGCATGGCGGATGCTGCCGTTTAAAAATAGCTCAGCCTTGGGAACCGCATTCCCCAGCCCTGGGGAGTTCCTGGAATGGGAGAGGGACCATCTTTGCGGATTTAGCCCTGCAGCAGCACACCCTGAGTCCCTAGGCCAGGGCCAGAGAGTGGGCTGCCATGCTGGTGCAGTTCCCCAGGCAGCCAGCAGGTGGCGT
>NW_006287953.1:177462-178306 GCF_000327345.1 Myotis davidii | reverse complement strand
GACCCCTTTGGCGGTCGAACAACCCTTTCACAGGGGTCGCCTAAGACCATCCTGCATATCAGATATTTACATTACAATTCATAACAGTAGCAACATTACAGTTATGAAGTAGCAACAAAAATAATTTTATGGTTGGGTCACAATGTGAGGTACTGTATTTAAAGGGCCAGAAGGTTGAGAACCACTGGCCTAGACTGTCTTTTCTCAAAGAAGACCGTAGGGCCCTCAAGAATTCATGCAGCGCCTTCTCCCTCTCTGTCAGGGCTGAGCAACGGGGAGCTTTCACAGATTCACTCATGCGTTCAGTCAACAACCGTGAGGATTTCTGAGCCAGGTCACAGGCTAAGTGGCAGGGATAAAAGGCACAAAGATGGCCTGAGTCGAGGCGTCATCGGCCCTGGAATCCGATTGCAGGTTTTTTGAGATCAGGACCCACTGAGGTGGTGGCAAGAATGGAGAGAACCAAGAGCAAGAACCCATGGGAAAGTTCTAAAAGGCCATGACCCGGGGCTGGCACAACCCTGGGATAGCGAAAGAGCAAGGGGAGAGGGAGGGGCCGAGGGTGACCGCTGCAAAGGCAGGCCTGGCTCTCATGGGACGCACTTTAGTCCTGAGAGTGACCAGAAGCCATGGGAGGTGGGCTACCTGGTTACATTCTCCTGTTGGAAAAAACAAATCTGAAAAAACACACCAGGTGACCTTGGTTGAGTATCATAATGGCCTCATCAGCAAAATGGGAAAAATCATGCCCACCCTTTATAAAGACCTATGGCTGGGCAAAGCTTGTTGGCAGTGATAAGAAGGGGATAGTAAGAGGCTTTTCTACCCCCCCCCCACCGCCCCA
>NW_006287953.1:171660-177059 GCF_000327345.1 Myotis davidii | reverse complement strand
AGCCAGCAGGTGGCGTCAGGGCCGCCGCCTGGGGGGCCAGAGAAGCTCCCGGAGGCCCCAGCCCGTGGCAGGGCCCTGCTCTCCCACCACTTGGTCCTGGGAGTTGGCTGTGGGCAGTGGCTTGGCAGCCGGCGGCTGGGGGCGGACGGTGGGGCTGGTGTGGGGTTTCAGCCTCCCCGGAGGGCCCTCATGGCTGTGTGCTGAGCAAATGTTCAGGCCTGATGTCGCCAACATGCGGAACCAATTTTCGGGGAACTCGGCAGCCAAACCATCCACCTTTGGGCGGGAGGCAGGATCACTGTCAGCCCTGGGGGCTCAGTGTCCCCCTTTGGAAAACCAGAGAGGTCTCTTCATGGTGGGGGCAAGGCCAACCTGGCTGGCGGGTGGAGGGGAAGGGGGAGGCCTGGAATGCAGAGTCTGAGGCAAGCTCCGAACTGACCAGCACTGGGCTGGGGACTCACAGTTGGGGCTCAACTAGCAGTTTTGTGTTTTTATGAAGCATCTACTATGTGCCCAGCGTCACCCTGCATTTCTGTTTGTTCTATATCTATGTGTGGGGGGTAGTTTAGGAGATGATGCTAAGGTTGCCACTAGACAAGGAGATTCTGGGCCCTGGGGGCTCTGCGGGTCTCTGCCCTCCTGGCCCCTCCGGGGTTACTCGAGGGGGGCTGGGAGGGAGGGGCACTTGGGTGGCAGAAGAATCATTGTTCATGCACTTTCCTATCTAATGCTCACACAGCCAAGTCTCAGGGAGGGTCAGCCAGGCCACTGCTCCGGGCCCCAGTCTTTAAGGGACACTAAAACACATCATTGGAATAAAGCAGAAATGCAAGCCTAATTCGGGTGCCTGCACAAAGAGAGGAGTGTAAGCTGATCCTCCTGCCGCCCAAGCACCCCTACCCCTCAGCCCCCCTTGAGTAACACCAGAGGGGCCAGGGGGCCGGAGACCCTCAGAGCCCCCAGGGCCCAGAATTTCCTTGTCTAGTGGCAACCTCAGCGTCATCTCCTAACCACCACCACCCCCACTACCCCATAAAATGAACATAGAACAAATATTTAAAGCACACACCTTTGAACAGAATTATCAGCTTTTCTGGGCTTCCCAATTATGTGGGCCTAGACACTCTTATAGCCACTCCCATTCTACAGATGAGAACACTGGTACCCAGGGAGCTAGGCTGTGCTGGGCCAAGTCCCTAGGAAGGTGGGGGGCTGTGCCAGAAGAAGAGTAGGTGGCGAGACATCAGCAGATGCTCTCTGTGCTTCATGAACTTGTTCAGGGCAGTTCACTGGCCTGAGACTCGGTTCCCTCATCCACAGTGTGGGAACCCTAACAGGCCCTCCCTCACAAGGGCAAGGCTTCCCAGGAAGTCATTTCATGACCGAACAGGAAGCAGCAAAAAGAAGAAGGAAAAACCCAACAGTGGCTTCCAGCCAAAAAGTTTGAGGGAACTTCCCTGAGAAAGGCAAACGCCTCCATAAGAAAACGAGGGTCCCTACTGACCCAGCCCCTGTCCTCCCGCCCAAGGTCATTGGATCTGGCCACCCCTGAATGTGGCAATGAGGCAGGTGGCGCTGAGCAAGTGTGGGACGTCTTCTTGGCCGCCCACGTGAATGAGCAATCTCACACCGAGTGTGCAGTGCGGGGTGTGTGAAACCACTGCATGAGCACGAGCAGCACCTGACGTGGGTGCGGGTAACGCGGAGCACCAAGCACAGCTCAGGGGCCCGCACATTGGATCGAGCTGCTCCCCGTGCCTGTGATGTGAGGGTTTGCTTCAACTCTCGCTGATGCAGCTTGTGGTGTCTTCCTTCTGAGACATGAGGAGAGACATGTCTCTCTCTCTCTCTCTCTCTCTCTCTCTCTCTCTCTCACACACACACACACACACACACACACACACACACACACACACACACATACACTGTCTGGTCAGTAGGCAAGGGCAGCAAGAATGGGATCCTGGTGAGGGAGCCCATGGTAGTGGGGTGGTGGGTGTAGATGCTGGGGACAGTCACAACACATGCAGAGGGCTGGGAGGGTCCCTGGGGGCCGGAGCCTGTGTGGGGGTGGGGCAGCTGCCCTTTCCCCCCTCCCAGGTGGGTGAAGATGCCTTTTCAGGGCCAGTATGATGGCTCCCCGTCTGCTAGGAACTTGTTGGCAGAGGCCATCTCAGCATCAGGCAGGAGGACTGAATCATCACAGTGTGAGGGAACTTTATTATACGATCATGCGCCAGCATGGCCCTTCCAGATTCCACACTTCCCATTCGCCATCCCACTGAGCTCTCCTGAGGAGGGTATGATTTCCAGCGTGCAGCCCGGGAAACAAAGGCTAAGGCAGTGTGCTCTGTGGAGGTCAGCCAACAGTTGCTAAAATGCCTCTGACTGCGCCCTCACCCACTAGACAAAGCTCCGGCCCCTCTCTGCGCTTTTCAGGCCCACCTGGACCAGGCTCACCCCCTCAGTCGCCCCATCGTCACAGGGCCCCTCCATCCATCCTGGTTCCAGCCATGCAGAAGTCTCGCTGTTCTCCAGGTTCTTCTGGAAGACCCGTCCTCCTCCTCTGCCTGACAAACTCCTACTCTGTTTTCAAGACCCCCTCAAACATCCCCCCTCCTCTTGAACTCCTGTCTTGGAGCTTCCACCGCACAACTCACTGAGCTCCACTGAACTTATGACAGTGACCTTGGGTGTTGCACTCACTGAAGCCTGCTCTGTGTCCCATACTGTGCCGGGTACTTGATATGCACTTCACCTGTGCATTCCCGAAGGGCCAGGACTAGGGTGAGGCGGATGAGATACTCACTTCTGCTGCAAAATTTAAGAAGGTGCCTAAAGAACTCAGTCATAAAAATAACTCATGTTTGAATGAAGTAATTAAAAATTATAGCAGGTATCTGAAGTATGCAGTACATTCACACGTGTGTGCCTACATGGGCTGGCATTTGCTCTTCTGATGCATCTGGCATTTTCCCTAGCAAGGGCCCTTTGTGACCAGGGAAATGGTTCTAAGTCCCAAGAGACAGAGATATTGGGAAGGAGTCTCAAAACACACAGACACACACACACACACACACACACACAGAAGTGGGTGCCTTTCAAATGCTTCTTAGGTGATTCCTGAGGATGCCAGAGTTGGCTAACCACGGCCCTAAAATAGTTTGCTCCTGAGGCTTCTGAAGAACCCAACTTCTTATTCCCCTTCATGCCAGCAACATGACAGCCAAAGTTGGCATAGTTCAGCCAAGGGCAGCCTTTCTCTTGCTGAAGTCCAGCCAATGGCTAACTCTGGCCCTTCTCCTTGTCTGCTCCTAATTCCATCACATGCTTGTGTTGAGCAGTGTGGGAGTGGTCACACTGGTGGGATGGGAAGTGGCGTGGTCATTCCAGGAGTGGCGTGTCCTAAGATCCATTGGGTTCTGCAGAAAGACTATATCTGACCTAATTCAGATGAAGTGGCCAATATTGGGACTATAAATGTGTCCTTCACTGAGCCAAGTGTGGGAAGGTCATGGTTAGGCAAAAAGAAGAAAGGCAAGACAAGCTCTCTAGCCCCAGAGAGTTTATAGTGAGGAAAGAAGATAGATATTAACAGAGTCACAAAAAACAAATGTTAAATGACAACGGTGATGAGCGATGAGTGCTCTGGGGAAGAGACTTGTGGGCTGAGTGTATATAACAGGTGTTGAGAAGGGCAGCAAAGGCTTTCCTTAGAACCTGATGGCTAAGTCTACCTGCTGGCAGGTGAGAATGGGCTAGAGAAGATGTTGAGAAGAGGGTTCCATTAAGAGGGAACAGCATAGGGAATTATTGAAAAGCTCTTTTAGCCCAAAATAAGTAAAAGGAAGAAAATAACAAAGATTAGAGTGGAAATCATTGGAATAGAAAACAGGCAAGCAATTGAGAAAAGTCAATAAAACCAAAGGCTGGTTCTTTGAAAAGCTCAATAAAATTGATAGATTTTGAGC
Source organism: Myotis davidii (assembly GCF_000327345.1). NCBI lineage: Eukaryota > Metazoa > Chordata > Mammalia > Chiroptera > Vespertilionidae > Myotis > Myotis davidii. Next base: position 173,088 of record NW_006287953.1, on the reverse strand, counting down.
AAGACCAAATAAGAAAACAAGAGCTACAAATCTCAAGCATGAAAGTGGGAAGGATAATAAATATTACGGCAAGTCTCTTGGACTCCTGACGAGTATACACATTTGAGAGCTTAGATGAAGAGGACACGCATTGCGTGAAGTTTTCCCAAACATGCTTCCGTACACGCCACCCCTGCCATGACCGTGCCACATCCCTTCCCACCAGATGACTCTAAGGCCTCCTCCAGGTCTGCCAGGTCTGTAGCTCTTAGTCTTGTGCGACTATTTAAATTTAAATTAAGTAAAAATATTTCAAAAACCAAAAATTCAGCTCCTCAGTCTCTCTATCACATTTCAAAGGCTTAATGGCCACGTGGCCAGCAGCGACAATGGGAGTCGGTGCGGACATAGAATGTTTCCTCGCTGTACACAGTTCTGCTGGACAGCTTTCCTCCTGACCCACTGACGTTATGACGGCGGGCCTCTTCCAACGGATGTGGAACCAGCTGACCTTTTGTGAGTTCCATGGAGGCTCCAGTGTGGGGACTGACAGCCTGCACCTTCCAGTGTGTCCTCCGTGGTGTCGAGCTTGGATTGGCTTTCTACTGATACCCACCGTTCTGAGAAGGGTCAGCTCATTTCAATATGATTTGTTGTGCATCTCCATTGCCCTGGGCCCCATGCCAGGAGCTAGAGGTTTTTAAATGATGAGAGAAGGGCTGTCCCCTCAGGGAGCTCACTCTCTAGGTTGGAAGGCAGGTAATGATCTCATGGGCACCAGGCAGAGGACAGAGCAAATGGTAGGGGCCTCAGGAGCACAAAGGAGCTGAGATGATGCTGGTGGAGGCACTGGGAAAGCTTTGGAAAATAGTCCATGTCCAAGTAATTTCTGAATGATAAATGGGAGTTCCCCAATGGTCCTTACAAAGAAAAGTAATTCAGAGCAAATAAACAGCACATTCAAAAGCTGTTTTGCCTCATGCCTCAACAACACACAAAACTTGGCCTGGATTAATCGTCCAGTAAACATGTGAATAACATGCGTGATAGTTCTAAAACTCACGTATGCCAAATTATAACTTTACACCTCAATTGCATTTCCCCTCTGAGACCTCTTTATGCCAGGATGTCAGGAACTGAAAATAAAGGAGTCCTGGGAGACATTGTTCGAGGTGCTGGATCAAGCCTCACCTGAAGGTGCTTCTACGTCTGGATTTTGATTATGTAAATCATTATATTCTTGTTTGTTTGTTTTTTGTTTTTTTATCAGTTCATTGGAGTTGGGTTATCTGCCATAAAGGATACAATGACAGGAAATGATCATTTGAGTGGCTCTCATTCTTAGAGTGAATCGGAACCACTTGGAGGGCTTGTTAAAATTCACACAAGCCCTAACCGGTTTGGCTCAATGAATAGAGCGGCGGCCTGCAGACTCCAGGGTCACAGGTT